>NW_027558361.1:317500-336472 GCF_052425735.1 Oculina patagonica
AAAAAGAAGTCGAAGGTAAAAGAAAACTCGTTTAGTTTACCATTAAAAGGAATATTCGAGGGTATCTACTTCTCTAACGGCCACACAACGGCCAGGCATTTTCATTTCGACTGTGCCGATCCATACAAAGTTTCTTGTTGAAAACTTCAATTATGTCCTCTTGGTGGAAGTTGTTTTTGTAGAGGTTCAACCGAAGTATAACTTGGAAATAGAACGATCATAGTGTAGTCAAGGAGTGAAATCGGCAAGAGAAAAACCGTCTTGAAGCAAGCTTTGATTTGTCCGCCAGATTAGTTTACTCATTCAAACAAAACAATTTACACCTACGATTTTAAATCACTAGGGTGAAAATCGGCTCGATTTATAAATTCCGTTGCAATGCCATAGGTTTTCAAAAATCACCGTAGCCTAAAAATTAGCCTTAAGTTTGACATTCATAAATGCATTTTTACTCTCTAGAAATGATGAAAGAGTACAGAAAGAGTGCAGACCTGCCACCACCCATGCCTGAAGAGCTATGGCACATTCAAGAACGATTCCATACCATGGACGCAAGCTTAAGCCAAGAAAAACGGTAAGGTATTCTAACTACAACCATAAACAAAAATCGCGTGAAGGTTTCCCCTCCCCGTACCCAGGAGCCCCTTCTCTATTTGATTGTGGTACGCATGAAGTTGTGAGACTTGCATGTCTCACCAGCCCAATTATTAAGCCTCTTCTCTGTTCTTGCCCTTCGCTCCGCTGACTAGCTAAATGCAGAGACGCCGGCCCGGGGACCAGGCTGAACTCTTAGTGTACCTCTGTCTTAATATGGTTGCCCAAAATCATGGTAGCTACAGGGTGACATTTGCCATTTTAACGAAAATTTTTATGACATAAAATCTTTTTCGTTATATCTTAAAACAGGAATCAACTTTGCACGTTGCAAAGCGAGACTGTATTAAAGCTATACTAAAAGATCTTTACCGAGGCAGACTTAAAGGCAGCCCAAATGGTACTCGTCAATTTGTTCAAATACAGGAAAAGATAAGCTGAGGCGATCGTTTAGATGAAATTGCCTCATAACAGAACAGTCAGATGTAATTTCAAAGAAACGAACTAACGAAAAAAGGTTAGGTAAGGTAAAGGCTTTATTTTCAGAGGGTAACAGTTGACAGTTAACATAAGTTACTGATGACTTTGTGGCCCTCTATCAAACAGAAGAATATAAAATATGTACAGAAAAGTAAAATGTAAAATAATTCTACAGCTTCTGCTAGATATCGCTTTATTAACACACATACAACGCTTGATACTAGACACTGTGGCCCTCTATCAAACAGAAGAATACAAAAAAATAAAGAATACCAAAAACATATATTAAGAATAATGTACTTTAAAACAATTCTACAGGTACTGTTAGATATTACTTTAAAATTTAAGCAAACTAGAGATTGAAATTAACAACATTTTTATCATCTTGGTGTAAGAATTCAGTTTCTAAGAAATGTTTATATACATGTACAGTTAACTAGAGGAAGATTGTCGAAGAAAAGCACGAAAGTGTACGCAACAAAATCAAAGTGTGATCTGGGTGTTCTCTTGAATTGTATTATCTAGAAGAAATGTACAAGTTTGTATTTTTGCACGTGAAGAGTTCTTTTTCTTTTTCCTCTCAGGAGGCCTTTTTCTGTAGCTTTACGTTTACTGTCGCATGTTTTTGAGTTTGGAAACTTCATCTTAAATTCAGCGTGGCTCAAAGTAGCTTGTTTCCACATGCCTGAGTAGAAATAAAACGTGCAAAATCGCGTTTGTCACGTCGTCATCTTCTTAGTATTTAGCGCGTGCAGTAGCTGTCTACTTCTACCATACCCATACTACCTTTCGAGCTTATCGTGTGAACTGTTTTGCGCTTCTTTATTCCGACAACCTTTCTCGAATTAGCTGTATGTTAGGCTACAGAGAAAACTTTACGGATATTTATATCTTTACTGACTCTGACTCCTTAAGTTTTTCAAGCATTCAAGTTTTTTTCTTCTGAAGGATTTTGGTTGACACTTGGTAAAACCTTCTTATAGACGATTTTTCTTTCTGAGAGCCGCACAAGAGTTGTCAGACAACGATTGGTTGCACCTTATGAAAAGCAATTAACCTTTTGTAGTAAAGGTTGGAGCTTTGCCTGTAACTGAATGATTACGATACTTTAATGTTACGAGAAGTATACATGACAGGGTGAATTGATTACTCAGTAGCACCCAGTCCTGATCTAAATGCTTAAATCCCAAAATAGCTTGCAATTATCGTTAAGGGATATGCTTAATTTATAAAAACGTATAATGCCACTATATTACAATTAAACACTAAACAGTATAATGAGCTAATTATAATAGTATAAGTGTAATCGTGAAAGATAATTGAAAAAATAAGATAAAACATTACATCTAACATTTCAAACCGGCCAATTTCTTTATGAGATGGAAAAAAATTCTCAAACATGGCAGATTTAAAAGACCTGGAATTTTCTTTTGTACTTGTGGAAGTCTGTTTCAAACGTTTGTACTCCTGACCGCTGACGTTTTGCCGCCTTCATTTATTTAAATGATTTCGACATAGACTAGATTACGAGGTGCATTCCAATTTGGTATGTACGGAGTTGTTCGTCAACATAATCATGAACGAAATCCTGATCCAGTTGATATAAAAATACCCAGAACGTAACAGGGCATCTCCCGCCCACTCCGGCATAAGATTACAATTACTTAAAAGTCTCTGTTACTTTATTGACGTTAACGTTGCTCTGCTTTAAGCAGAGCAGTAGGATTTTGGTGTGCACATCAGAATACATGACACATGAATGAATACATCAGAATACATGACGCCTCATGCATGTAAAGTGAAACCTACACTGTATGTGTAGGCTCTAGAAACCAGCTTTTTATTAACTGAAAGCTCGTACGTCAAGTTATCTGCTCATACTATTGTTTACCCTCGCCCCACTGACTGGACAAGGGCTTATCATGTGCCACACACCAAAATTGTATAAATCTTTAGGGCGAACAAAATTCATACGGCTCAGGCCCCCCTTATGGCGGCCGGTTACACTATAAACCTTGCACTTACACGTGATCAGGGCGTGGGCGGGCTCGAAACCACAGTATGAAAGCGATGCAAATCGAAGTTCTGGACAGAGTGCTAACTACGCCAATGAAAAAATTCCTCTCGGAGAGTATAGCGTAATTCTCAATGACTTTTCCCACGGGAAACAGGCTGGGTCCGGAGTTGTGTTTCCCCTTCGACCAACAATGTTCGTCTTCGCCTTGGCAAACATAAATTGTGATTGGGAAAATAAAACCCACCGTTTTCACTGGGACCAGTCAATTCATGATCATACACTATATGTCTGCTACTAAAATAGGATAAGTGAGGGTATATTTCATTGGAAAATCGGGATTTGGATTTTCAAATCCGGGTTTCCGGGTTCCCAACACAAAATACGGGAGAGGTGTCTTTATTAATGGAGAAAATGAAATTTACAGCTCTTGTTTCCAGTTCTTCCGGGACTTCTCTTAGTTACGCTACAGTTTTCAACAGATGGAGATCCTTTGATACAGCTGTGTTGGCTACCAATCTCATTCCTGTGAAGCCCATCAATTGTTCATTGATCTGCAGTATCTGCTGGATTCAAGCAAAATAATCAGTTTCCTCTATCAATTGCGCTTTCCATGTTTTCAAGTGGCTGCACGATCTGTGAACTACCCACTCAGATGGTGCGTCTTCAGCTGCGAATTTTGGCGTCTCTTTCAAGGAATCTCCGCTGTCATGGCCCTTTGGCCTCAACCTCTGTTAAGAACACTTAGTTGCATTCTGTTGACACTCTCTAGCAAGAAGATGAGAAGTTCAAAATTATAGTCACTTTGCTCTAGCCCTTTCTTTTTACCTTCTATATGTTGGCTTGGCTGGCCAACGCACCCAATTAATCAACGTCTTGTGTGTCCGGATGTGTAGTGGAGGCAAAATATGTAATTTGTGATGATCTTAAATTAGCATAAATTACTATTTTGCCGGCACGGATCAGAGGGCTGGGTGCGGGTTTGAGGTGCGCAGTGTATAGTGGGATTTGAGTTTGTAATAGGTGGCCGTTAGAAAGGTGAGACATTCTACGGTCAGCCTTCGCCACGTTTTAGTCAATGTTTGGTTATATTTGTTTTTCTTATGTCATCAGTGGATGCAGGATTACGCTTCGTTTTGTTTAAATATTTAGTTCTGCTATTATAATTGTATCACTGTAAGATAATATATTTCGAATGACGCTTCGTCTTGTTTAAATATTTAGGTTTGCTATCATATTTGTATCACTGTAAGATCATATATTTGGAAAAGTATTTGTTTACAGTAGTTAGATAAGAGTATCCTAAACCCCCAAGGGTTGCGCCACTGCCTTGGTCGGGGCCACACGTTCCCCGTTTTCTCCACTTGCTTGTTTTTAGGGGTTTTCGTGTCCGGCTTTGGTGCATTTAGTATTTGTCTTTTATTCATAGCTTGTATTATATGTTGAGATGGAATAAACGGGACGATGGCTTGGCTGGCCAACGCACCCTTTTTGGGGAAACCCAAAAAGGATTTGCAAAGCTATCCTCACGAGCAGCGGTCAATGATCCCCTTTTTTGCGAGGAGCTTGAGGAAGCCACCATGGTAACAGCAAAGAAAACGTCGCTAAAAAAAGATCACGACGAAAGCTTTGCTCGTGCGCTATAACTCTTCGGCGATATATTTCTTTGCCGTCTTCTGAAATACAACAACACCAAATGACTAACTTCTCAGCGTAAACCACGACCGCTCATTTTCTATTTGTTAATTGAACATCGGCTTTCGATTTCAAAACTGAACGCAATTCTACATTACTCCTTGGTTCGCTATTTCTGGATAACGCGTTCACAGTTGGTAGATCTTAGATCGCTGGTCAAGAGTACAGTTTTGCAAATCGGTTCCATTTTTCCCCAAAAGTCGCAAAATACAAATCTTTGAAATCCAAGGTTGGTTTTCTAAACTGAAATCAATCCCCTAGAAGGATTTTGGTGCGTAAAAATCCGTCTTTCGCCTTTTATTATAAAATCAAGGATTTGATCAGAATTATGTAACATAATTTTCTTGCCAGTTACTAACAAGGTGTGTCTTGTCTATTCCCGGCGGAGAGACAAGAACGTTGTCAAGATTGTGCATGTCAGCGGTTTCACCATGGTCGCATTCACCACTTGGTTCCTCTGTATTTGGTGTGTCGCACTGATTTCCAGAAGAAGGTGGCGTATCTGGGACAAAAAGAAATACATTAAAATCTCAGAACCAGGAATCGCGACCTCTGACCGGTTTCGCGTTTCATTGCATGGACTTCTGCTTAAATGTGATAGGCTGACAGAAGAACATTAGAAGTAATGCAGAAAGGAATCGCTAAACGATTTTTGAGAACCTCCCTGGAAACCACACCATGTAAAAGGAAGCCTCCTCTTGAAAAATTACTTATTTTTTTTATTTATTATTATTACGGTTAAAATTTAATTGTACTGGTCTTTGGTGACATTTTCCTTTACCGTAATACAAGCAATTGACGTTATCCTCTATCGACTGGATAATGTGGACGTTTCAGTTAGATCTAAACGAAGTTATGTTATGAAAACGCGGGGTTTTTTGCGCCTTGTCCACTGTGTGGGATGAATGAAACCGAGAGTCAAAGGAGCGACAAAGAACTACCTAACGGAATATTTCGCGCACGATGTCCTTTAATTCGTATATATTCCTTGAAATTGTTGAGAACGAAAAATGTTTACAGGTAGACCCGAAATAATTGCAAATGATATTCCTTGTGGACCTTGTGCAAGTCCAGTTTGCTTGTTTGCGGTTAAATATGCGGCTGTCATCGATAAACTGTGTTAAAACGAGCAACCAGTGCATAGATCAAGTCTGCTAAAGAAAGATACAGGTTTCAGAGCAATCTCGAGCCCAGAGTGACTCCCGTCTCCGCGATCCGTCAGCGGTTGGTCAGCGGTAGGGTCGCCGGGACTCACGAGTCCGTCCCGTACCGCAGACCGACATGAACGGACTCTGAGCTCGAGATTGGTTTCAGAGTAACATGAACAACCTCATCGCTCGGTTACAGTCCTCCTCCGGTCACTCGCATAGCGCGGTATGGCCTGGGGACGAAGCTGTAAAACAACCTATATTGAATTGCTGAAACTGCTGTTATAACAGAAAATGTTTTACTTTCTAAACGCAGTCTCGAGAGGTTCTTTGTCCCTGTTGGCAAGGTTCGGATCTTTCAGTAATTCTTTGCAGCCTTGTCTTAATTCAGTCGATTATGTAGACCATTTAAGCTTACTAGAGTTCATGTTTTTGTTCCCCTGAGTTGTTTTCATATTTTTATTAATGATTATCTTTTGCCGTAAGTTGATATTCTTTGGCCGTGAGTCGATTTCCGATCCCTGCCTTTATGTTCCGTCAGATGTGAGTTTATTTCTTATTGTTGTGAGGTTATTACGACTTTGGCCGTAAATTTTCTCACAGCAAAAATGCATACAATACGGACGAAGTGCTGAACGACGACAAAGCAGAAAGCTTGAGCAAAATTACGTCACCGGGGTTTTGGGGATTTTTGGTCAACTGTTCTGAAATTAGTGGTAGGGAACTTAAAACATTAAAAATGTTATCTTTGAACGTCTAAAAGAAGATATAACCTTAAATTGCGGAGAGAAATCAAACCACGGCAATTAATATCGATTTTTTTGGAAGACGCGCGGAAACAGCTTTGAAAAGTTTAGCCTCAATTTTTTTTTTCAAGTTTAAATCGGGTTTAAATCCATTTTCATCTTAGCTATCCCCAGCTAAAGATGATTGTTAAAATGTTTAGTGTTTTAATATAGCAATTGTTAATAAAAATGGACCATTATTTTTAGGTTTTTTACGACACAAATATATATTTTGGCTGTTCAAAAATCTGTTGAAAACCGTGACAAAGCCCCTTTAAACTAAACTTGTTCTAAAAAATCGTGTTTACTCTATCTATCCCCAGCGCTTGTTGTGAATACAAACTGACTCAAACAACAGTAAAGTAATCTCAAACAACTTTTTCCCTAGTTGTGGTGTTGTACCATTTAAGTTAAACCACTGCAAGTTAAACTCAACTCTGATTCATTGACGACCACGGACTCCGAGCTCGCACCGACTACAAGCGGAGTTCGAGTTCCTTTCGTATGATTGACAGATTTCACAACACGACGCAAGTGATGCTCTCTTTTACGTACACGAAATAACTTGTAGAAATGATTTAGTCTGATTAATTAGTATACGTTAGAATTGGCTTAAACTATGCTGACAAGGCAAGAGATAATAGATGGTCAGCGATTTATCCCGGATAAGTTTATAATTAAAATTTGCGTACGCAAATTTTAGTGCAGCGATGCTAGAACAAACTCAGCCGACAGGCAAGAAAAGTGAGACGGAAAAATTAAACCACAAAAAATATTGACAGCTCTTTTGTATTAAGCAAAACTTTTTTGTCTGTTCTTAGAAAGCAGACAATAAACTCTTAAGTGATTTTTAGTTGTTCTGCCTCGAGATTATTATTTTTTTGTTGTACCGTAAGATATTCAGTTTAACCATGAGCGATTTCAATTTGTCTTGCACCTATTAGTCAGGAAATACATTAAAGCTTGGACCCCATATTTAGCGGAATGAAAACATTGTTACTTCCAGTGAAAATTTAATAAATGGGGAGCTCTGCTTTAAGACTTGCTTGTCTAAGTATGTATTATCTTTAGTTGACAGGAATGTATAAAATATTTTCTGGGAAATTACAGCGCGGTGTTCGCTGAAAAGTCCACTTAAAACGCGGGCATGTGCATCATTTGAATGTTTTGTAATCGTCGGCGATTATACAAAAAAAAATCAGTCTGTAGTTAATATATATTTTTTCAAATATCTTTTACATTTTGCTATTTGCTATAAAGATGAAGCAACTTTTGAATGTTTTAATCTCACCTTGTTGAGTATCCTCCCTGTGGCTTACAGCTTGGAGCTCGCAGATTGTTTCCACATCACCGAGCGCCTCGTCCAAAAATTTTACCAGCGGTGTAAATGTATTTAAGTAAATAAGTTCAGCAATGCAGAGAAACGTATAAAAGACATTGATAATAACTAAGTTCATTAAAAGCTGTTTTTTCTTTTTGTAGAGCTGAAGGTGACGGGCCTATGTGTAGTTGGGATTAAACTCAAATAAACGGCACACGAATAAAGAATAGTGCCATGTTTCATTTTACTTCTTGAACTCCTCTAACCGGTTTTCGCCGGTTAAGAGTCACGTGCTACACGTGACTTGTTTTATCATGTAAATGTAACAAACTGCCCCACTACAAGTGCAAAAGCTTCGCTCTAATGACTCTAAAGTACGACTTGTGTGCTAGTTTTAAGAACGTCACTCAAACAGACGTAACAAATATCACAAATAAACATACCATGACTAAATGCATTATCACTCTTCTACGCTTGACAACACTGTTGCGCATGCTCACTGTTTTTTGTGAAAGAAACAAACAAACGTAAACCTGGGGATTTTAATTACAAGTGTCACTAAGATGGCCCTCTATTAATACAAAAAAAAGTTAAAGATGACAAAAAAATATACAGAATAATATAGTAAAAAAATAATTCTGGGGGGTAACTGGTTCGAATCCCATTGAAGGCAAAATTTTTTTGGTTTCTTTCTTTGCAATTTCTTAAATTGCAATTCACTGCTAGGATCATTTCTTCAATTTAAAGCTCATCCGCAGTTCACATATATATGATTTATTTCATATACTCTATGTCAATGACAATCATGTTAATAAAGAAGTCTTCTTAGATTGAAATATGCAAGAATATCTTAATCCAAAAGAATGTTTTCAGGCGTGATTGTCATTGGTCAAAATAAGTCTCATAGTACAGCATACTTACCAGTAATAAACTGCCCAAATTAACACTACACTGTGGGTCTAAAATCTTGACACTTAGGTACAGTTGAAAGCTGCAAGTTTTCAAGTCACCTTAAACTAAGTTATATTTTTTGTGACTAATCTGGATAATTAATTTATACATTTAATAATTTATACATTTATATAGCGCTAAAACTATAAATATTCTAAAGCGCTGTTTACAGTATGTAAAATAATATAAAAATGTAAAAATTAGAATGAACCTACATACAAATCAATTTAGAAACAGTGTGATTAAAAAGTTAAAACGCTTAAACGCGAAATGCTTTCTTAAAAAGGAAAGTCTTCAATTGACTTTTAAAAGTCTCCACTGAAGATGCTTTGCGAATGTCAACAGGAAGCTCATTCCACAGGTAGGGGCCTGCCTTGGCAAATGCTCTATCCCCAAAAGTTTTCAGCATTGTCTTAGGGACAACTAGTATATCATGGCCATCGGAACGCAGGTTGTACCGACCAACAGGCTTGGCCTTCAAAAGGCCAGAGATGTACGGCGGAGCTTTCTCATGAAGGGCCTTGTACACCGGTAGCAGTATCTTAAACGTCACCCGGTACCGAACAGGAAGCCAGTGTAGTCTACTTATTACTCCCATCTTAAAAGATGGGAGTAATATGAATGCAAACATATCATTTCTCAGGCTGCGGCTCATCAACAGACAAAGACCTTGTCCTAGCCAGTAGTTCCTCCTGGTTTGCTTCTTCGTCTCGTCCAAGCCTTTTAAGGACATGGGCTATGTCAAGGTGAGAACGGACAGTCTCCTGGTGATTTCCAATAACCTTGTCCTGAATGGTAAGCGCACTCTTCAGGGCGTCCAGAGCATCATTCAATTGACCTTGAATGGCTAAAGCCTGTTGAAAGGATAGAGGCAAATGCTTGTGTTACAGCACTTCTTTGCAGGGATTTTTTGAGACGTGTGTATACCCTGTATCAATCCCTTAGGGATTCGCGCTGGCAGGCGCAAATAAATCCGTCATGTAGACGTACATTTACCACAGAAAAATACAATTTAGTAACGCACATTGTTTACAGTTTCTCCATGAAATATTTTTTCAATCCCCCCCACTTCCCCCATAAAAATCCCGGCCTCAACACTCTTATGCAAAAGTAAATAATTTTACAAACTTAATGTACATACACTTTACCTTGCCAAGACCATGGAACGAGCGTGCTGTTTCTTGGTGGTCACCCAGTGAATGTTTTCGGATGCGCGATGCTTTACGCAAAAACGATACTGCACTTTCGTAGTCTCCAAGGGCCTGGCACGAGGTTCCCATATCATCCATCAGAGTGGCAGTAAACGGATGGTCTCCGAGCAACTCCTGATACACTGGAAGTGAATACTCTGCTCTGACTTTATTTGCTTCCTGGTGTGCTCCATTGTATGCATAAACAGCTGTAAATATATCACAAGCTCAGATCTAACATTTTAATTTTTACATGTCAGTAAAATAACGCACAGCACACATAACACCTTACCATTGCCATTCATATTCGGCTTTAAAGCACACAGTAACAAAAGTTTCACTTACAAAAGTGCAGTTTGTAAGCAATGGAACATTAATTTCACATGTATGTTACGGCCCTTTCTCAAGGTGGTTGTAGAATCCAATCTTTGATAGGTTTTATGGCACTGACTAAAGTCTTTGACGAGACACCTTCGTCTCCTCCACCCAAGAATAGTGCATGGACAAAGTCTTCATTCAAGTCAAGTGGCCAAAATGCTGACTCCTCCTTGATGTGATGATATTCTATAGGAGGGCTATCAACCAAATCTATACACCTGGGTGGCGAAAAGCGTCATGAAAGTAAAGTATCTTGTCTAAGAACACAATGCAGTGCCCCAGACAGGGCGCCAGCCCAGTCTCAGGGACCAGCACACTAACCCATACGCCACCACACACAGTTACATGTAAGTCAGGGCAACACAGATGAAGACTTACCTCCAAGATCTTTATAAGCAACTGCAGTAGCAATCTTATCCTTGTAAATCTTCTCTCTGATGTCAATGGCCTTTTCGATAAGTGGAATGGCTTTTTCCAAATCTTTGGACTGTCCAAAGCAACGGCCAAGTTTACACAAACAAAAGGCACGAACCAGAGACGAGACATCACCGAGCTCTCTTTGTATGATGTCCGCCTCTTTGAATTTGGCGACGGCCGATGGACAGGGAAGATGGCATGCACAGTGGGAAAGGATGCAGTATGCCTCTGACGTCAAGCAGTCACTGTACCTCTTCCTGTCACCACTTCGTTTGCAGGCAGCTGTGAATTTACCAAAAACCGAGAGAAACTTCTCTTTCCTGAACACCTTAGCCAAGAACGTTGTAACCTCAACTGCCGTGTCGATGCACATTTCATCTAAGTCGGGGTCATTTAACGAATCTTGCAAGGCCTGCCTTATGTTGCGCCTATTGATCAGGAACTTGGACGCTGCAACACAGCATTCTGTGGACAGGAAGGTTGCATAAAGTTCTTTTAACATGGCCAAGTAGTGAATGTTAAACACTTTTTTGGCTGATTGGTAGGTTGGGTACAGGTCTGACTCCTGATGTGCTCGATCAATGCAGAAAGACTGGATAATGTTGTGGAGGTAATACTGTTTTGACAAACAATCAAACTGGAGCATGGAATTATCCACCAGGGTCTGGAGCAACATTCCCAGTTTGTATTCGGACAGGTCCCTAAGTAGAAAGTGGGCGTCGGCAACAGTAAAAGACATCGGAAACACTGCTAAGGAGATCAGAGCAACTTGCTGATCGGGTTCTAGGCGGTTAAAACAGATTCCAAGACAGTTGAAGAGCTGATGATTGTGGGACAGTGAATTAAGATTGAACGACTTTAGAGTTAAAACTGGACTCATCTGGAACTCATGTATCAGAGCACCAACGTCAACTCCCTTTGCCAGGAGAGCTGCAGTTGTACGAAGAACCAGCGGCACTCCACCGCAGTGATACGCCAACTGTTCCGCGTGCTCTTTAGACACCCTCGGTTCTAGTGTCAGAAGCAACTCCTTCGCGTGGTCAGGACAATGGGATTCCAAACGAAGCTCATACGTCTCCACAGAAAAAAATGTGATGGTTTGACGTGACGTAATAAGAATTTTCACCTGTGTAGCAGTTTCCGCGACAGCTTTAATGAAATGGCAAAATTCATCTTTCACTTGGGGAAGTAACAAATCCTCTGCATTGTCTAGAATAATGACAGAGTGTTGTGTTAATTTGCGCAGGCAGTGCTTAGCCTGCTGGATGGGTTCTCTGCCAGCCACAATCTGAAGAGCCCCAAGAAGGGAGTTCACCATGCCATTCAGTGACGTCAAACTTCTCAGTGATATGTAATATACGTTTGTTTTCCCTTGCGCTATCAGCTCATGTCCCACTTGAATGGCGAGTGAAGACTTGCCAAAGCCTGGAGGACCAGTGATGGAAACTATCTGAGTGGAATCATTTGCAGCAAGCTTCTCTAGTATGATACCAGATTGTATTATACGACCCACGAAGTTTGGCACTTTGCAAGGTATACCACCCAGGTACTTAAAGGCTTTTGTGACAGCACCTCCTAATAAATGCAGAGCAAAAAGCATTTAACAAATAGTTCACCAACAGATTAGGGAGGGGGGACTCTTAACGTCAGATCCAGAGCAGTTGCTAAGGGATTGCTATAGACGGTATTTTGTGGCTCTTCAATGGAACAGACCTGTGCAAAAAACCTATCCATATGAAGTCCGTTTTCCAAAATATGACAGTTAGAAACCTTCCCTTAGCTACAAGTTGGCAGTTTAAAGTCATTTCCCCCCCCCCCCCCCTTAACAAACTAGTCAGTTACCTTTGAGTCAGTGCACGTGAACAGTCTGGTAATTGGAATGAAAAAGTTGCCCATTGTTTGCACGATGGCGGTGCAACGTTTTTCCCATGCAAAAAAATGATTAGTTAAAACACCCACAAATTTTGTGCCGAAATTCACATATTTTGGGTAAGCAGCGTTGAACTTTCGCATCGATTTTGGTTTGTTTACAAGGTGCTCTGAGGAGCCTTACCTTCTACTCCAAGCAGCCGATTTCTGAGGTCGTGTCGCCCAATGTGGAACAGTAACGAAGACAGTTTGTCCTTGATGTCCTTGAGATGACTGGCAGGAATCGTCCCCTCGCATAAAAACTTCTCCAAGTTCACAAAATCTTCGTCTGTTAGATCACGACCAATCGAGAGCAGCAAGGAGAGGAAAGCTGGGTCGTCTGCATCTATGTGAGATTAAGAGGCCGTCTTTCTTAAAACACCCACTCAAATTCGCGTCCAAAAATTATTTTGCCTGAAACTCTGGCAACTGAAAGACTTTACCGAGACTAAAACTAAAACAGATTTGGTTTGATTCAAAATGATTTTCTGGCCGCGTTAGGAGCCATCAAATATTTTGCCCCTTCGGGACTCGCCGCAACGTCTGAAAAATTACAAAAATAGGCATTTTTCAAGCCGTTGTCAAATGTTTTATTTGCATCGAACACCGACTTTATATTTATTTGTTTATAGTAATTTCTAGTTTTCTTAGAAAATAGCAACTTTTCCCTCGATTTATATGTAAATGCGAAATCAAGGATATTTATAATGACCACCACTGATCGACATCGAACGAAGGTTGAAAAATGGCCTTGATTTAGAAGCGAACATTTCAATTTCGGGACCTAGCTGATAACTTCACTCTACACAGCCGAAAAATGTAGTCCTTTATCGGCTAAAATATGCAAAATCACATGTACGTTTTCAGTATTTAAAAATTTATGACCGTTTGTATCAGCACATGTGCGTGAAATGACGACAATATAAGTGGACATGCTCTTATTACTGGCACACGTGCTGATACCAGGCTGATACAAATGGTCATAACGTTTGAGATACTGAAAACGTACATTTGATTTTGCATATTTTAGCAGATAAGGACTACACTTTTCGGCTGTGTAGAGTAGAGGTATCAGCTAGGTCCCGAAATTGAAATATTCGCTTCTAAATCAAGGCCATTTTCAGTTTCAACCTTCGTTCGATGCCAATAGTAGTGGTCATCATATCCTTGATTTCGCATTCCAGATAGCCTACGGCAAAGCTGCTACCTTCTTAGAAAACTAGAAATGTTTATGAGCAAATTGATATAAAAATTGTCGATGTTCGATGCGAATGAAATATTTGACAGCGGCTCGAAAAATGCCTATTTTTCTAATTTTTCAGACGTTGCGGCGGGTCCAAAAGGGCAAAATATTTAATGGTTCCTAACGCGGCCAGAAAATCATTTTGAATCAAACCAAATATGTTTTAGTTTTAGCCTTGGTAAAGTCTTTCAGTTGCCAGAGTTTCAGACAAAATAATTTTTTGATGCGAATTTGAGTGGATGTTTTTAAGAAGGATAGCCTCTTAAAACGATAAGGAAATTAAATAAGAACCATTTTTACTGATTGCTCACCACTAGAGTTCTTTAAAGCTCAGTGGTTAGAGCATCATGCAGCTAGGGTACGGAAGGTTGTGGGTTCAAATCCCATCTGTAAACTCAATTTCTTCTCTATAATGTTTTCTTCTCACATGTCATTCCGTTTTCATAAAAAAAATTCATTAACAATTACAGCATGTTTTAACATCAGATGCAGATTAACCCAATTATTTTTGTTTCATTTTTGACTGATAAGAAAGGTCACTCAGGAACAATGAAATTCATTGGAAACAAGTAAACCGAGAAAAATGTACTTTAAATAAAAATACTCTTATTAACGTACAATCCAAGTCAGACTTCTATATTCGCTATATTTATGGAACCCTCTTTAATCTGAAGAATGATACCTATATACAATTAGGTAAACGTGCATGTCAAGATGGAAAAACTGCACATCCACCGATAGCCGTTATAAAATACCATACAGCGGGGTCAGAGACATCCACTTACCGCCCCTTTGCACGTGTGCCTCCGTCGTTTACTATGCTCCAACAAGACTTTTGTCGATTTTACCCTTCCAAAAAGGGCGCGATTTCCCTCCCTTTTTACCTTACCGTTTCCGTAACTACCTCCCAGAAGTAAATGTTTGTTTTTAGCATCAGAAAAAACTGACAAAAAAGACATTATATTCATTGAAACGTTAAAACACTCAAATTACTCACCATGTGTGGCAAGCGCGTCTTTTAATTCGCACACATCCTTGTGCACGTTTTCTAGTTTGTTGTTAATTTTAACCAGCTCGTCCCAAATCTTTTCATCATTTTTCTTCCACTGAGTAAGAAGCGCTTTAAAATGTTCCTCGACAGCAGGATCCATACACTCAGTCTCCAGCTCGGTTATGGCATCTTCATAACTTGATCCTCCCAATCTCACCAGTACGTCCCGGATGTCAGCCCAGTAGCTGTTGAACTTTGCATCATCCACAGAGGCTTCCGCTACATGAGCATACACAGTGTTTCTATAGTGTTTTAGTCGAACAATATCTGCTTCAAGACTTTCGTCTGTTGTAGCAGGAAGGGTTTTCCAACCTGTTGCAGGACCAGGTAGACCACAGATGTTTCTCAAGAGGACGCACAAAATTGTAATGTCAAAGTTTGCTGAGGAAACAGAAGAAGGTATTGCCGGGTACAAAATGCCCCACTGGATTGGATTAAGAATTCCTTTTGAACTTAGTGACTTTAATTTGGCCTGATAACTTGTAAGAACGTTGTAAAGACTTGCCGGTGAATGAATTTTATTGAATGTGTCGCGTAAGGCCTGAGATCCAAGTTCAATCAGAAGACGGCAGAGCCTGGCATAATTAGTTTTCTCTTTAGTAGATGCTACTGATGGTAGGTAGGTCGCCATAACAATGATGGTTATTGGCAATATACAAACTTCATGCCTGACAAAAAAAACGACAATAATAATATTATAATATAATAATATTATAGTTAACCCTATTCAGACCGGGCTTTTTTGGATCTTTTCAGACCGGGGGGGGGGGCGGATTCCCCCCCCCTCCGTAACTTCCAGAATATTTAAGCAATCACAATGAAACTTACAGGATATATAGTATGCCCGAAAATCAACGTGGGATAATGACGTCACATCACGTGACAATTACATCATAATGTCAAAACAGCCGCCATCTTGGATCCGTCATCTTGGATTTCGAAATTTTTCAAAACGTCAGAAAACCGCCGAAAATTACTGCAAAGTACTCAACATCAATAAAACTGTTCTTAAAATCCGTAAAATGGTGAAAATAATTGCATTAAAGTCAATTTTCATTAATAGAAACACGAAAACTACAAATTTGGGAAAACATGCCTGTCAAAATGCCGTTGCCATGGTGACGTCAAGTTCCTGACACAGCAACCTATCATATCAAATTGTTCCCAGATAAATTTTAGATAAAGTCGTAAAGTTTGACAGCGTTTGGCTGAATATTAAAAAAGTTATTAGCGTTCAAAGTCAGCGCGGGCACTTTCCGCCCCCCCCCCCACCCCCGGGTCTGGATAGGGTTAAGACATAGAAGGTAACCAATACATAGAAGATAATCGGTCTCCGCCATGATTATATACCCATGTGCGTCTACTGGGACACGTAAAACCAGAAATCAAGTCTGCGTTCAAATGTTTCACCCCCTATGTGGTCGGATCAAATTCCCCGTGGAGACTTCGATTATCAAATTCCCTTCCTCCCGGGAGGCAAATGCGTCAAATGCCCGGGGTATGCCCGGGGGGGATGTTGAACCTACGATTTGACTGATACATAACCCAAAGGCATAGCGTTCGCCCTGAACAGCAAACTTCAGACATTTCGGGCAAAAGTCATGACTATTGAATTAAATATCTCGAAAACCTACCTGCCGTGTTTCGTTCTTAAGTAATCACCAGAACAAAGGGGCTGGAAAGCAAAGACATGCAAATGCTATTTTTTAAAAATAGATTCTTCTACGGTTTTTTAGCCTAATATTGGCCATGTAGTGATAATTCGTCGACACTGCTAAAAAGAGCAGCTCGAAATCAGTACAATAACCAAGTTAACCTCGCGCACAAAGTCAGAAAACTTTACAGACGCTAATTGTCATGCTTGGGGAAACATATGCGCCCTCAGCATTATAAATACAGATGCCTGTAAGATTTACCGAATTTTTTAAGAACCATATTTCGCTTTTATTTTTTAAAGCTTGAATATTATTTATTCTTGGGTGCTCATTCCAGCCGTGTCGATGGATTGTCGCTGCAAGGGTCGCATTGAAGGGGTAATGAGCTATTAGATGAGGATTAATTAATTCTTATTTCGCGTGGAATTTTTAAAATGCATTGCATGAATTCAGTGCAAAAGTATCGTGAATGCAAACATATCGAAGAGGAAGTATATTTATATAATTTGTATATATTTACGACCACGCATGAAAAATGGCTTAACGTCTGAAATCCTTATATCATAACGGGTTGAAACGCCTGTTGCACCGTGTTTGTTGAGTTCTTGTTGTCACGAACTTTCCAGTCAACTGTAATTTGCATTTAACATAAGATGACCCTGTAGTTAAATTAAAATGTTTTCCTTTGCCCATTAAGTTACTTCTTCAGTCGTTAGTTACGACAGGTAAGAGATCGAATCATGTGAAATGAAGTTCGCGGATCGACGGGCCGAGTTTTTATCGATGTCGTACTCGATATGCAGAACCAAACAGCACGTTCTGAATCGATTCTGAAATCTAGACGTGATGTCTAGTTAGGGTATTTTCGAAACAGAAGATCGACTTTATCATTATCCTTATCCCGACAATCGAAATGATACGTCTTACTCCAGAAAAATAACAATTATAGCTAAATTGAAGGCTAGTTGCACTTACCAATGCGGTTTTCGGCGGAGTCTGTTTTGCAAGTGATTCTCGTGTAGGTCACCACAATTTCTGAGAAATCATTCATCACAATTATTTAAAAGTGCCCTATAGGCCCTGATATGGTAATAATCCCGGGAAACACAATCGCTATTGAAAATGGGAAAGATCTGGAAGTTTCTTATGGAAAGTGAAGTGCTGCGGCCAGAAATTGATAATAAAGAGGACTAATGGGGATGTGGTCAAAGTAATAGTAGTCATCACGGAACGATTCTAATGGCAGTCTGAGCCCACCAACGAAAATTCACTACTTCACGGATCAAATTTCAACGAAAATTTGCATAACATTGTTTACTTTTGACAGGCGATTGCATAACATATTATATTACCATTGTGAACCCTTTTAAAATATCACACCGCAAGTCCTGTACCAAGTTTGTTTACTACCGTGAGGTGTGAAAATAGACAAAATAAGGCTTCTTGTAAAGACAATGCACGTCTACTGAACAGAAACAATTCTTATAACTCGAAAGGAATCAAAGGGGCCATTATTACTTGCGGACAAGTTTGGTAACGATTTGTAGATTTCATTGTTGACATTGTTGTGTCAATTGTTGCAGAAAACGGGGTTAGAGACGCAAAACAAGTCCAACAATACATGGGTCACATAGCAACAAAGAAGCAGTTGTCTTTTGATTGGTCCGCGTTGCACGCGCGACACATTTTGTCATTTTAAAGGTCCCCACACCCGTGGGGACATGTCGCTGGGACATGTGGTAGCGCCAAAATCATGTGATGTTCAATGAAGCAGGGACGTGTACACACGCAAGAAAATGTAGCAGCACGTTCCCTCGTGTTTGCCAATACCGACACTAATTTCGCGATTTGGGGATGGTCATATTTCGCGACACTTTTTTCGCGATTTTGTTAATTTTGAGTCACCAAATTTTGGCGAATTCCGCCGATAAATCAATCATTAAATACCTTCCCTATTTGAAAAATAAAAATAAAATAAGAGACATCTTTGTTTTGTTTTGTTTTTTAATGGGAACATTAAAGGTGAATACTATATTATTTTTTGATACGTTTTTGCACTATTCTTCTATATCTCAATCAATTTCGCGCAAGGTGTGTAGAAGAAGGTTAGTATGAAAATAGGGCATTGTGGCTCGTTTTGCG
>NW_027558362.1:0-28021 GCF_052425735.1 Oculina patagonica
ATCCAGCGAAGAAATCAGTTTCTGTTCCTGTTAGGCATACGCATATGAATTAGTTACCGAATTTTATTAAAACAGCAAATATAGACAGCCCAGGTGGTAATGGGCTCCTGAAGTTTTAGCCCATAATATAGCTCATCTTTAACTTTTTGGTAAAATGCTTTTATTTTTTTTAATTACTCAAAATACATTAGAACAATACAGAAGCTACAAACAGAGGACAGAAACAGGACTGAGATCTAGTAGTTTATTGGTGTTTTTCTCGACATCTACTTGCATGATCCTTCCTCACTCTTTTTAAGAAATGGAATTGGTTCTGATTAAATAAACATCTATAAAACTGATCTTTCCCAAAATAGGAAATGTGACTTTTTGTCTATTTCAAAATGCAATGCAATGCAATGCAAACTTACCTTCGGGACAAGACTTGCAATCTTGCTTTTGCATTCCTGGTGCATTGTCAAATGATACAAAGGAGCCATTTGGACATTTCTTACAGCTACTGGATACGTATCCGACATCGTCGGAATAAAATCCACCTGAAATGAAAATTACAGTAGAACTCTGGTAACTCGAACTCTGAAGGAAACGAAAAACAGTTCGAGTAAGCGGGGTTTCGAGTTATCCGGGTCGATTGAATATTTAATTTGCCAAGTTAATAATTGATAGTTTACTGACTTTTCAGCACTTCAGTATACAGTACAGTGCAACGTAGACTTATCTCGTTAGAAACTCTAACACGATCATAAATTCTTATGATTACAGTGGAAAATGGCTGTCAAATACGTGATCTGTTAGTTGCTCTAATCAATGGGCATCTGTGGCGAGTTGTACTAGAGAACCGAAATTTGAGTTATCGGGGTAAATTTGACCCAGATTTGATCAACGGAAACAACAGTTAGTTCGAGTTAGCGGGTTTTTCGAGTTATCCGAGTTCGAGTTAACTTAGTAAAAATGACTGAAAAGTGGGGCCAAATCCAAGGGAAATGGAAGTTATTTCGAGTTAGCGGGGATGTTAGAGTTATCCGAGTTCAAGTTACCGCGGTTACTCTATCTTAAAATCTAGATCGTTTGGAATGCTTTGAATATCCATTAACCAGCTGCAACGAAGGCCTTAACAAACCTGGAGGACATTCTGTACATCCGTCAGCACCTTTGGTGGAAGAATTGGAAAATGTACCCAACGGGCATGGTAACAGTGTAGCTTTAGAGTAGCTAATGTCGAGGATCCGTCCAAACCCTGAAGCGATGACAGCGGGCAGCAAAACTTTGCCAGTGAAGAGTGTGGGATTTCTAACATGAATGGCCTCACTTGCGGAACTGATAGGATTTCTACGAGATAGTTAGTTGCTCCTTTACAACATAATGAAAATATATCAATAGCTATCAATTTTTTGCGTGTGTGTTTAACCTGCGGTTCTTGTTAGGAAACAAACGACAACAATTCTAGCATTGTCATGTAATACTTATCTGAAAAAGCGATGTTAATAAGAGGGGGGAGAAACAGAGTAGGGAGCGATAGTCAACCAGGTTGTAACCTGACCAGGCTGCGCCTCGTTGACTATTCCCTCGTAGAAAACGCGGGCTTATAGTCTAATTGTTCATTTGACCGAGGACTTGGTTAAAATAGGTTCCTTAAAAGTAAGAGATTCCTAAAATCAAGTTTCCACTCTACCGTCCCGTATCCATCGTGTAAATAAATCAGTTAGCGGCGCTAAACGTCCGAAATAGTAAGCGGTGTGCATTTCGAGGGAGAAGCGAGAGGCCTTTAACTGCAATAAGACTCTAACTCCCTTCCTCTTTTCCTCTCCTTGAAATTTGCGCGCTGAATAACACGTTGGACTCTTTCTTGTTTTGCATCGCGCCTTATCAGTCACTCCCAAAAACATTCCAATATTTTATAAAGAGATTCTGTCAAATTGGCAAGAAATTCACTCAAACGACCCAGTTAATTCCACAGATTTTAAAGAAGAGATTTTATGGAACAATCGTTTCATAAGGATTTGCGGTAAATCATTTTATTTCAAATCGTGGCATAAAAATGGAATCGTAAAGGTTCGTGACCTTCTAACCGAGCAGGGAAACTTTCTATCTTTCGAACATTTTAAGGCCAAGTTCGGTGTCCGTACAACTTTTTTGGACTACGCAGGCGTGATCGCCGCAATCCCAAAAGCCTGGAAAACCGCAATCCTCGATACTCCTTCCGGTAATCAAAGAACGCAAAACGTCGTAACAGCAGATAATGTTTCTGCCAAAAAAGCTCGCTCTCTGCTCGTCGGAAAGTCCTTTCGCCCACCCACTGTAGAACACCGCCTACAGAATCAAAATGTTACGGACTTGGAAGCCATCTATGAACTACCTTTCAAAATCACAATAGAAAATAAACTAAGAAGCTTTCAGTACAAATTAATCCATAACATTCTCCCCACAAACCAAAGACTATATAAAATGAAGATAAAAGCCTCACCAGTATGTGAGTTGTGTAATTATGTAAATGAAACACTAGAACACATGTTTTGCGAGTGTCCTAATGTGAAACAGTTTTGGATTATGGCAATCGAATGGTGGAACGTAAAACGCTTTGAAAATATAAATCCAAAACCTATTGAAATTCTTTATGGCTATAAACCAGGATCTTCTAGTTTTTATGCGCTAAACCACTTCTTTTTAATAGGCAAATATCACATTTACCTTTCAAAAATCAAGTCTGAAAATCCAATGTTTGAGGTCTTTATTTGTTTGCTTAAAAGTAAAATTCAATCAGAAAGAGAGATTGCTATCAGAAATGGTAATTATAATAAACATAGGAACAAGTGGACCACCCTTTGTAGCAGTGAAAACACATAATCTCTTTTGTTGTTATCCAAAGCCAGCTGCTAGCTATATTTTGTGTGTGTGTAGTTGTATACCTTTCTTTTGCGCTTCTAGTGTACTTTTTTTTTCTTCTTCTTCCGTCGTATTATTACAAGTATTGTAAAAAAAATCCAGTTTTTGTGTATTAGTGTTGTCTTTATTAGTGTTTAAGTATTGTAAGTATTTTGCTAGCTGTTATTGTAAGTGTACTTATTATTGTAAGTAAGGCGTCAATTATCTAAATAAAAAAAAAAATAAATAAAAAAAAAATAAAAAAAATCAGTCACTCCCACCACCCCACCCCACCCCCCCGATCCCGTATTTCCCACCTTCACATTTAAAACATATTTACACTAACTTATTTTGGAAACCTAGCTATCGACAGCTCTTCAAGTACATTGATAGGAAAGTGGCAGGGAAGGTAGCTTCTCTTCCAAAATTGTCTTCTTCACGAATTGAAGGGAAAGTGTGCATGTGAAAACAAAAATGAAAAACTTTTTATATTAATGTACTGACAGATAGACTGTGACCTTTCTCTTCATTACGGCTGTTACATATGTAACTTTCGCAACCGTTCTGTTTACCATTACCCTGAAAGAACAGTAAAGTAGCAGCGAATTTCTAAGTTCACTTCTATAAATCACGTTGATCTTGTTGTTATTGCTGTTGTCGTTGTAATTGGTGCTGTGAAACAAGGTGTATTGTATATTAGTGCAGTACTTTCAAGAATTTATATTAAAGAATACGTCACATTCGAGAATCTTGAACATAATGTCCCATGAAGCAATCCAGGCTCAAAAACTTAAGCTTCGTCCGTAGCAAATATCTGTCAAAACAAACATACAAACACAGCGAGGCGGTATTAAAGACAACATTTTAAAATCACTCAAAGCTTAAAAACTATTCGCCTTACCATTCGTCTGACGTCTTGCGCAGCTTTATGTGTAACAAAGTGTAAAATGTGTTTCGTATTATTTCGGGTTTTTTTTAGTTCCAGTCGCCAATCCTAGCTTAAGTGCCTCGAATCCCATTTTTTTCCTAAGTGGAAATTTAGACAAAACCTACAATCATTGACAAAATGTTGGCACAGTGACGGGTACATTGAGTCGCCCTCCCGCTCCAAACTGTCAATGTTGCAATGATGGTTATAAAATGAAACGCACTGCACAAGGAGTGCGGGCACATTGCGCTATACAACATTGCATGTTGGATGGCGGAATGATATGCCAACGTCTTTTGGGTTAGCACATCTCCATAAGTCACACTGACACCTAAGTGCTGTTTACACAACGGTCAACGGTCAGACCCGAGCTCGACTCGCGAAGTACGCAAGTACCTTTTATAAGATGAAAATTAGTTTTATAATAAAGACTAAGTCTTAAATGAGATTTTATTGCCTAGAGTTGTAAGTTAAAGGGAAAGTTAGTTTGACGTATGGAGATGAGTGCTAACCCGACTTTTGTCATTGATTATTGCTCCAATTCCTCCTCCCCCTTCTAAGGAACCTTAATTATACAGCTCAATCTTGTGAAATATTGTATGGGGCTATATTTCTCGTGATAACGTATTGTCTTCGGTCTCAACAAAAATCAAAATCAATGCTCATTACTTACACATGCATTCCATATTTATAATTGCCCCATTTAAATGCCTCTGTTTCGATTGTGGTTATAGGATTATCTGAGAGCATTCTGGAACGAAAACAGGATAAAAAATATAATCAATATTACTAATCAGAGCACAAGTAGTACTTAAAATATTTTATTGTTATCATCATCGCCGTCCTCGTCGTTGTCGTCATCATCATCATTATTACTGTTTCAAAGTAGCTGAATGGGCTGTCTCAGCACAATACACTGAAAAATGTAATACACGGTTTAATGTGTATAAGAACGACCGACCGTTTTAACCTGAATCTGTGAACAACCTCAACATCACTCTGTGAAAGTACATGTCAGACGCATATACTTTCCATCGAGTAATTTCTATTTCCTGCTTGTAGCGCTCACGAAGTCAATTCAGTGGATATTTAGTGAATAAATAGCCATTGTTAGTTAAATGGATTAAAGAAATACTGTCATAAAGACGTTGTGGCTTAGATTTAGTGTCCTCTGTAGCTGCCTGTTTGAGGTGTACAGAGTAGGTTGTTTCGGTATTAAGGTGGCTCGACCCAGTTTTTTTTCTAGCGATACCTATCAACTTTGAAACCCTCATACTTAAAGGGATTAATGTCAATGACATATCCACTATATCACATGGATTACACATAGATTGAACTGCAATATGATGTAAATTTTTGGGAGATCGGAATGAATATCACGTGACAATGACGTCACACAGGTTTTTGCTCTGAATCGGATTTTAGCCCGTAACCGCATTTTCTCTCGAGATCCTCCACGCTTCGTTTACCTTGGGTGTTTGCCTTCAGCTCTGCGAAGTTTCATCGAAATCTACAAGAGGAATTTTGAAATATCTTGGAATTTCTTTTGAGATGGTATAATTTATGCGTAAAACAAAGACAAGACTTCATATAAAGAAATTTGCTTCTTTTTTGATGTTTAATGAGAGGCTTTAGCCCTCATTCCTTTTAAAAATGTCCCATATCCGATATCCAAACCGTAAGAAGTAAGTAGACTTGCGCGATTTCGAAAAATATGAAACATATGAATCATAGTGAAGCTCACCGTTAAGCTCTATTTACAAATTTTACGCCTACTTTCGCAAAAAAGCGATTATTTCAAAACTCGTCGACATTTTCTCCAAATTTTTTCAGGGTGGCAATTGATCAGTACACTACACAATCCCTTAATTTCATGCTCATTGAAATCTTCTAAGGTTGTCTAATATAAACGCAAATTGAGTAAATATTGAAGCGAACTCGTAGTTTTGAATAATTTTGTGCTCTGGGATTTCCTATTAGTCCGTCGGCTTAGCTCCTAAATTGTGCGATTTTTGATACAAGCACCAAACTTTGCAGGATTACAAGCATTCGCATACTAATCAATTCTTGATATAGTGCCAACGCCAATTTCCTATTTTCAGCTAGTAAACAGCAATGAAATTTTCAGCCGAGAGGCCCCCCTTCCCCTTCCCCACAAAGTATTTTTTCTTGTACTTTTATAAACCATTTATTGTTGATTTTTATTCATAAATACAGATATGAATGCTTTTAATTAGGCTTACAATTGTTATTTTTTACCATCTGTTTGATACCAATAATTTAATAGGACATTATTGCATGGGAAAAGATTTTTCGTTCCCCGCCCTCTGCTCCCTCGTGTCTTTCGTTTTGCGCTAGCGTCCAGGTCTCTCGCGATCGGTGAACCGTTCGCTAACAGAAGAAAAATAGGAAAATATAGGGCTGTGAACAGTCTAAATTACAGCATTTCATTCTAAATTTTGTACGTGCGACTTGGTATCACTACCTGGCATAATAGTATTTGTCTATAAACCAGGACAAACAAATATTTCACGAAATTTCATTGATTTTAACCCTATCCAGACCGGGAGGGGCGGAAAGTGCCCGCGCTGACTTTGAACGCTTATAACTTTTTCAAGATTCAACCAAACGCTACCAAACTTTGCGAGTTTATCTAAAATTTATCTAGAAATAATTCGGTAGGGTAAGTTGTTGTGTCAGGAACTTGACGTCACCATGGCAACGGCATTTTGACAGGCATGTTTTTTCCAATTTTGTAATTTTCGTGTTTCTATTAATGAAAAATAATTTTAATGCAATTATTTTCATCCTTTTACGGTTTTTAGGCACAGTTTTATTGATTTTTAGTACTTTGCAGTAATTTTGGGCGGTTTTATGATGTTTTGGAAAAAATTCGAAATCCAAGATGGCGGATCCAAGATGGCGGCTGTTTTGACATTATGATGTAATTGTCACGTCATGTGACGTCATCTTCCCACGTGACGTATACCAAAAGATAGGTGTTTGAACACAACTATATATTCCCTAAGTTTCATTGTGATTGCTTAAATATTCTGGAAGTTACGTAGGTCTGAAAAGATCCAAAAAAGCCAGGTCTGAATAGGGTTAATAAATTAAGGTTTCCATGGAAACCGGTGTTTTTCGGGCTTGGCACTATATCTGAAAAAATTTCTGTTGGTGACCACTTTCATTGTGCCGAGTTTCATGCTTGTATCAAAAAGTGCACAATTCAACTAAAATTTCGAGCTAAGCCGCCGGACTATATTGTTTTGGGTTGAGCACAACATCGAATTCCTGTGCACCACGCGTAAAATGACTACGCTTGGCCATCTTCCGAAAGCTTACCGAAATCTTTCGGAATATGGTAATATTCTCGAGTTCAAGTAAACAATAATGAGTGAATGAAACTCAAAGCCGGTTATGATTTAACGCCATTCCAGTTCTTCTGATGTTTAAATCTCTTTAGCGTAGCATTCAGTACGGCGGCCTTTTTTGTTGCATTTCTTGTTCTTGGCATTTTTAACTTTTAACTCAGCCAGGACGTCGACTACACAAGAAAAGTTGTTGCGTGACAATTTCATTTCCATTGTTTTCTTTAAAACGGACCATATTTCGGAAAGATTTCAGTAAGGTTTCGGAAGGTAGCCAAGCGTAGTCATTTTACGCGTAGTGCACAGGAATTCGATGTTGTGCTCAACTCGAAACAATAGGAAATCCCAGAGCACAAAATTATTCAAAACAACGAGATCGCTTCAATTTTTACTCAATTTTGCGTTTATATTAGACAACCTTAAAAGTTTTCAAGGACGACGAGTTTTGAAATGATCGCTTTTTTGCGAAAGTAGGCGTAAAATTGGTAAATAGAGCTAAACATTGAGCTTCACTATGATTCATTTATTTCATATTTTTTGAAATAACGCAAGTCTACCTACTTCTTACCGTTTGGATATCGGATATGGGACACTTTTAAAAGGAATGAGGGCTAAAGCCTCTCATTAAACATAAAAAAAGAAGCAAATTTCTTTATATGAAGTCTTTATTTTACGCATAAATTATACCATCTAAAAATAAATGCCAAGATATTTCAAAATTGCTCTTGTATATTTCGTTGAAACTCCGCAGAGCTGAAGGCAAACACCCAAGGTATACGTAGCGTGGAGAATCTCGAGAGAAAATGCGGTTACGGACTAAAATTTGATTCAGAGCAAAAATCGGTGTGACGTCATTGTCACGTGATATTCACTGATTCCGATCTCCCAAAAATTTACATCATATTGCAGTTCAATCTATGTGTAATTCATGTGATATAGTGGATATGTCATTGACATTAATCCCTTTAAGTATGAGGGTTTCAAAGTTGATAGGTATCGCTAGAAAAAAACTGGGTCGAGCCACCTTAAACAATTTAATTTAATGGCGTAACAAAAAACCCACATTTGACTGGTTAATACGATTCAATGGAGTTTACCTTAAAGGAGCTACGTCACGGGGATTTCTCAAATTTTTGATTCAAACTGTTCAGAAATTAGTGGTAGACAACTCAACTAGCCATGAACATCTAAAGGAAGATATGTCCTTAATTTGCGGATAGAAACTAAACTTCAGGTATAAGAAAAGATCTTTTGAAGACGCGCGGAAACAACTTGAAAGTTAAGCCTCAATTTTTTAAGTTGCAATCCATTTCCATCCTAGCCATCCGAAGCCAAAGAGGCGCTTGTTAACATTTTCGGTTCTTAAATATAGCAATTGTTAATGAAAATTAACCATTATATTAAGGTTTCCTACGACACAAATATAAATTTTGGCTGCTCAAAAATCTGTTAAAACCCGTGACAAAACCCCTTTAAACCTAAACGATGTACTGATTGTTAATGCTCACATGACATGATCCCCATCCTGGTCTGGATTAATGTTAAAGAAGGCTCGATGTGGAATATTTTCTAATTGGTTTCCACTTAGAAATCTATGAGATCAAACAAAAGGGCTTGCTGAGAAAAGCGGCAACTTTATCATGTTTAATGACTTGTTTTAGTAATAGCACAGCCATCATTATAAGCAAAGGCGCATAGGTAGAACTAGCACATCTGTTTTTCTTATGCTGTCCTCAACAAGACTCACTATGGCATAAGCGTATTAAGCACAATTTTAAGATAGTCCAATTTATGTGAGATATATACGCACTGTAAAACAAAGGAGTTCCATCCAGCTGCATGTTTATTATAAGAATGTACAGAGGTCGAAAGCAAAAAGATTACACGTGTCATGTTGTATTGTACATTAAAGTTTCAATCTCTATTCTTTGAGCTGTAGATATTTAAAAATATTATTGAAATATTCTTCATGGTTTCTTTGTGATGTGGAAAGCGCGGGCGCATTGGGATACCTATGTAATTAAAACAATGGCTTGATTTGCTTCTTTATCGTAAAATTACAGAACCCGAAAAAAAAAATGTTTGAGTTGGCACGAGTTACTGAATTATTTCTTTCCTTAACCCTATTCAGACCGGGCTTTTTTTGGACCTTCTCAGACCGGGGACCTTCTCAGACCCCCCCCCCCCCCCCCCCCCTATGTAACTTCCAGAATATTTAAGCAATCACCATGAAACTTATAGGATGTATTGTATGTCCGAAACTCTTTCTTTTGGTAAACGTCACGTGGGATGGTGACGTCACATCACGTGACAATTGCATTATGATGTCAAAACGGCCGCCATCTTGGATCCGCCATCTTGGATTTCAAAATTTTTCCAAAATGCCAGAAAACCATCCAAAATCACTGCAAAGTACTCAAAATAAATAAAAATGTGCTTTAAACCCGTAAAAATGTAAATATAATTTCATTTAGGTTGATTTTTATTAACAGAAACACGCAAAATTACAAATTTGAGAAAACATGCCTGTCATAATGCCGTTGCCATGGTGATGTCAAGTTCCTGACACATCATCTAACCCTACCAAATTGTTGCCAGATAAATTGTAGGAAAGTTTGGCAGCGTTTGGTTAAATCTTAAAAAAGTTATAAAATTTCAAAGTCAGCGCGGGCCTCAAAAGCCCCGCCCCCCCCCCCCCCCCCGGTCTGAATAGGGTTAAGCTTTTATTTCTTTGAGATTTCAATGTATAAAAAATTAAAACAGTAATTGAACTCGGTTTCTCGTGATATCCAGAATTATCAAGGGCGAGGTAAGTGTTATCAGCAGAAGCCGAAGGCTGAGACCGAAAATACGTACAGATATATTGGCTCGATGGTCTTTGAAAAGGTCTCGTTTGATATAAATGTTATCTTGTTGTTTTGCAAAGACCTAGAAATAAATTAGACAAAGTAAATTGGCGTTTCTTCGCGCTTGAAGAATTGTATTTTGCCTTTCTGAAAAAGGCACTAGAAGTTGTGGCAATAGCAGCAGTAGCACCAAAGTAGCATTAGCAGGAGAAGTAGCACTAGAACAACTTTGAAACCTTTTCACTTGATTTGACTTACACAGTGGGCGAAATCTACTTTCTGTAAGTAGATGATCCGTCTAATATCGACTACTTTGATCATGCATATTTTTTTATTTCCTTTTTAACTTCACTGGATGTCTCTTTTTATTTTTAGTAAAATTTGTTAGTGGTTTAAATAATCAGATATGAAATATTGATCTTTCAACATTTTATAGAATTCCAATTTCTTTGAATGTTCAAGGCTTTGTCGCCGGTTTCTTTTTCATATATAGTTAAACACTTTTATTATCTAAAGCTTCGTGATCAAAAATGCAAAGTTTGCAGCTACAGCGCAGTGCATTTTGTCCTTACAGATATCCATAAATTGTCATATCAGCAAATATTTTGTCAGGTAGATGTGTAATAGCGTTTGAAGACAAGTCTCTGTGAGAACAAACAATTTAGAAATTCACTTCACAGAACCACACCTGACAAGTTCTTGCATTAAATATGACAATGTTTTTTCTTTTTTAGTTTAAACACATTAAATTTATCTTAACTGTGAACACCCTAGCAGCTAGATAGGTAAAAGGCTTTAAAGACGAATCGCTATAAAATGCACAATGCATGCAGCATGCAAGTTGATAACCGATTGTTGTGAAAAAAAAACTATGCAAGTTTTACAGTGCGAGAGTTATTCGTTTCTCTTACAGTCGCAGAAATCGCAGATTAGCAAACACTCTTTCAGGTAGAAATTTGATAGCGTTCGATGCCAAAACTCTGAAAATAAATAGTACAATAAAAGGAAAATAACTGTGTTTTGCAATTTCTTATAGATCACTTAATTTAATACATAGCAACAGTGACTTTCGCGCAATTAGAACTTTTTGAATTCTAAACTTGGGATAAACTTGATACGGATTTGCAAAGCATAAGAGCATGTTAGCTATTCTCTATTCAACTATCCATGTTTTAAACTTTTTTTCCATGAACTAGCAGACATGAGATCATTTACATATTTCTTCATGTAAGACAGTTCTTTGAAATTCCATTTTGGAAATTTCGGAATTTTTGGATTTTCCATTTTACTTCTCTTTTTCCTCTTTCTCTTCTCTTCTATCCCGCTCGTTCATACACTTTGGTTTCTTTTATTTAAATTCCAAACACATTAAAGAAAATCCCTGCAAAAAAAGTGGATAACGTTATAAGTTGTTATTAGGGCGATCAGTGTTTGACATAATAAAAATTTGGTTTGTATCTGTTCTTAAAATCGGATTAAAAAAGTTGGTAAAAAACGTATAAAACTGAATTTTCGGGAACTCTGTGTTACCTTCATCAGAGTTAAAATTGGTTCAATTTTTGCATAATAAGTTTTTATACACCGCCGGTCTCTAACATTGGGAACATCCCTAGAGACCGGCGGTGTACAAAAACTTATTATGCAAGAACTGAACCAATTTTAACTCTGATGAAGGTAACAGAGAGTTCCCGAAAATTCAGTTTTTACCAACTTTTTTAATCCGATTTTAAGATCAGATACAAACCAAATTTTTATTATATGTTATAGGTTAAGTGACCGCTTGGATCGCTTTTACTTACAGTTGTGTAAAATGTGTCACATTGGCAAAAACTGTTTCAGGTAAATATGTTATAGCGTTTGAAGACACATCTCTGTGAAAATATATGGTACAGTTAGCAAAAGAATCCGATGATACCGTGGATGTAACAATTTCATTTATTTCTTACTATTTAGGAGAAAACCCTCTCTAAAGATTTTCGGTAAGAACGTGGTTTCCTCCACTTACAGAAATCTCAGATATCTCTGATTAGAAAACACTGTGTTTGGCAAAACCTTAATTGAGTTTGATGACAAATCTCTGTAAGAAAAAAAAACATTATATAGTAAACGCAATGATAATATCTTTAACTGAATTGTTAAATCACGATTCGTACTTTATAATTAAATTAAACAACCTCCACGGTTTGCGGCGCGAGTGTGCTTGGTTTCACTTGCAGCCAATTAAAATGTGTCAGCTAAAGAACGTTAATCTAGCACATTCTAAAGTACGTTACCTGAAATAGTAAGTATCAATCGTTGATATTTTTTAATATAGGTTTTGGTAGTTCGCCTTTGGTTTCGTTTATGGTTAGGACCTCACTCGATTACACGAAATTATGTAACGAAGCGTGTACGAAATAAGACGAACCAATTCTAAAATAACGATTGAAATAAGGCTATAAATATTTGAAAATACGACGTTTTACTGTCTTTTTTCAGGTAATTGCAAAATGGTGAACTGTACATCCGTACAGACTGTAAATACATCCGTAAAGAGTGTAGATACACTGCGGAAAACATATCAGGAGTAGTGAACAAAGGAGTGTCGTGAATGATTTGAAGATGACAATATGTGAGATCGGACATCAGCATATAGCCGCTATCCGTCCATGTGTATGATCTCACCCCAACACTCAACCTGTAGATACATGTGAATAGAACAGACCACAACACCGAGAACTTCGTGCCTTACTCTTTACGATAAGTGTGTGGGTTCTTTAACGTCCCCTGCTGATCATAACACTGAAGATGCAGGAGACGGGGCCTATGGTTTATCGTTACTATCCGAGAAGACTAGAAAGTCTAACTTTTTGCAGATGTCCCCATGATTACGAAGGCTCTGGGAAGGTTTGTCAGCCAGTTGTCTTACTTACAGATCTCGCAATTTTGTCAGATGAGCAAATACTCTATTAGGTAGTAATATAATAGCGTTTGAAGACAAATTTCTGTTTAAAAAACATAGTGCAGTAAGTGATCATGAAAAGGTAATACTTTCGACAAAATTATTACATCACTTTTTTTTACTTTTTGTATCATAATAAACCCAGACAAGTTTTTTTTAGGGTTAGGCCTGGTTTGTGTCCCTTACATCTCTTTTAATTATGTTATATTGGCACCCTTGTTTTAAGTGCAAAATCGCACAATTTTGACATCTACGTGTTTTCCAAAAGCCTGGTCCCGGTATTTGAAAGAAAGCATATCCACCGGATAAATCACTATTTACTATTAAAAGTTATCCACTGCAGATAGGGATTTAACTGGAAGATAGCGTTTTCTGCCCTTTGAACAACCGGGACCTAATGTTAACAGGACTTTGGTCGTCATTAACAACAAAGAATTGAAAATTTCTTAAGATACCTTAATTTTAAGGCGAAATAAGTTGTTCAAAAGGGTATTGCAGCATACTTGCTGTCTATTTTGAATTCTGGGAATTCTTTTTTACAACTGCTGTTTAAAGGAGAAATATCTTGAGCCCCAACAAAAAAAATCTGATAACGACGGAAAGAAACATTTCTCAAATGATTTGGCAAGTACTTGTTCCATAGCCGGACTCTGTTAAGTAATTTGATTTTCTGCAAGGGAGCCAAAATTTGTTCTGGATAATTTTTGAAAGCTAGTCCTTGAAGAGCTTTAGTCTTTATCAGATGGAATCTAAGAAACCTGACATCTTGTCCAATTGAATATCTATTCCAAATAGACTGCTATCTATTCAACCAACTTAAGGATGCATTTATATTTTAATGTCGTCTCATTTTTTTTTTTTAGTATAAACCTCTTCAAAGTTTGAAGCGCAAAGCCGCTTCGTGTCACTTACAGATAGTTTAATTTGGTCAAATTGGAAAACACTTTGTCAGGTAGAATTGTAATAGCGTTTGAAGACAGCTTTCTGTAAAAAAAATAAGAAGAAAAAGAACAAAACGTTTTCGACAGGTAATGCCATCATCCGGGTACCCTGTATGGTATACGTATATCCCTCCTAAGAATTGCAGTGCCACTGTGCTAGCTTTGTTTCACTAACAGCTGGCTTAAATACCCTAAAAGCCGCGAGTAAGAACGTAATTTTTCCAGGTTAGCCTAATCAGGTTCTTACATAAATGATAGTTGACACAAATTTAGGCTGCTTAGGCTACTAATTTTCTAAAGAAAAATTTACATTGTTGCAAATATAAGTTTTAGTGGTATTTGGGCTATTCCTTGCATAACATTTTCATACAAAATAAGTGTTTATGAAAGAAAAAGCGCTAATTATCGAGAACACGACATTAAATTCATATACAGTAATGCCTTGTCCAAACCTCTTTTCCCAAAGGTAAACATTTTAAATTAATTTTAGAAAATCAGAACCTGTTTTCAAATTTTAGGCTATATAGATTACTTCATGGAAAGTGCGCGCGTACGGTGTTTACGCACGAGTTGTTGACGTATCAGAAATCGAACGAGTGAGCGGAGCGAACGAGTGAGATTTCTGATACAAAACAATGAGTGCGTAAACACCGTACAGAGCACTTTCCATGCTGTAATTTGTTTATTTTATAAATACAGAGATTTTTCCACGCTGAACTGTTTTTTTATTGTTATAATACCCTGGTACAAGCACACGAAATGAAAGTACGCTAATTTACAAAATGATGATAACAACAAAATCGTTGAAAAAAAGACATTTCATGAGATTATTCTCGTGTCTTAAAATTGTTCTAATTGTATAAGAAATAGAACATCAAGAGTTTTTCACTCAACAAGTACAAGAATGAAATATAGAAATAAGAACTAAGAATACGTAACTGTGCTATTGCAAGGGAGGGCTATCTTCATCCGAAGAATCTAAAATACGTTTAACACGCTTGAAGGTGTGCTTTCTTGTTGCTGAGTACGCATTAGGCGACTGACTTACTGTGTTTATAGAAATGTTAAAGTGTCCTCCATGAAACACGGCTCCGCTAAATACACTTGCTCCAGGCAATGTTGGACTGCTTGACGACTGAAAACTACAAGACAGAGTTTCAGCTTCACTCTCTGTAGCCAATGCTCGATGAACTTTTGCAGAAGATTCAGTCGAGGTCGCACTCAGTATCCTTGACATGTTTTTTTGCTGTTGTTGGAAAATGTGGCTATAACTGTTAATGCTTTGGACATTTCTGTGGCCTGAGAGCTGCATAATGTGACTGGGAGGTATGTCGCTGTCGTTTAGTTTTTGTACCATGCGTTTTTGAGCGCTGTGATTAGTCAGTCGTTTACTTGAAAGGCCTCCTTTTTCCGCCATAGTTTTCATCAGACTATTCAATTTGTTCTGACCCATTGCACTTGATTTAAACCACAGTTTTTTCGACGAAGGACTTTTTGTGTAATTTATTCCGAGATAGAATGGCGCATCAGGTTTATTCATCGCGTCAGGTCTCTTTTCGGAATAAATTTTGTAAACGGCAACTGGATCTCTTTCAGGTGGACCGTTTGGTGCTGCGAAAGCCTTCGGTTTAACAGCTCTGACATTTCGAGGTTCAGCTCCCGTTCTAGTTTTCGTTTGACGTTCAGAATACTCTAGGTATTCAGTTCCGTCGGCTTCCATGTGAAGTTCCACGTGGCCCCAAGTCATCTGCCGATGTTCTTCACAGCCTCTCAAACCAAAATGCACTGAATTGAAAAGCCAGAGTGTGTTTAGCAAAGCTTCGGCATTTGAGATTCCCACTAAATTCTTTTCGAAAAGAATGTTTTCCTCCACATCAGTCAAAGCTTCGGCTGCGTTGGGTTTGTTCCCTTTGCCTTCTTTTTTCAGTTGTTTGCTGCGAGCTTCCAGACATTTTCTTGCTTGATCAAACACAGTGTCTTCGATAATACTCGCTGAGTACTTGCGTTCTCTTAAATACCGGTTAAAACTTGAGAACAACCCTCGAAGGCTCGATGGTTCATAGTCTTGGCCATCTTTTCTTTTCACACTAAGAATGAATTCACTAAGGTAACGGCTGAGCTCTTCTGGTTGGATGTCTTCAATTTTTCTTTGTTCGTTTTTCTCCAGCAGAAATGTAGAAAGCAGATTCACATCCCGCTGCGTTTTCGCTCGAGTGTTTTTGTTTTCCTGCTCTGTAATATATTCTTCGATGGGTTTACTTAATGGTTTAAACCTACTGCCAGAAGATTCAGCCATAGTTGTTAATGAGAACGTTTTAAACCGTCCACAAATGTACTGCGAAAGGCCAAAAACTTTCAAGCAGTGAAAAAGCTTGCGCCATCGACAAAGCTACCACGTTCGCTCCACGTTCATTGAAAATGTTGATGCGTTTTGACAGCCGCTTTCTGATTTGACGAAACGGGTTTCTCACGTGTGAGAAAGTCGTTTCGCCGTTGTCATTGGCTGCGAGAATTTCCGAACCGTGTTTTCAACAGATCAATTCTAACTGTAAATCTCAGTATGTATGAAATAAAAATAGGTTCTAATAAAATGGGGTTCTTATTTGCAAATTTTCGCCTAACAGGTTCTTAAATGTTAGGTTCTTACTCGCGGTTTTTTACAGAATTTGTCAAATTTGTCGTTGCATGTGACTTTAAACCCACGCAGTTGCAAAGCTTCCACTGCACTAAGCTTCGTTTCACTCACAATCTCCATAGATTTTTCAGGCTGGAAAACACTCCATCAGGTAGAAATGTAATACCGTTCGATGACAAATATCTGTAAAAATACGAAATACGTAATGCAATAGGTAAAACATAAAAAAACTTGAATTTGATAATAACATTCATTTTTCATGAGAATAAACTCCTGCGAGGTTTGTAAACGAAGTGCCTTTTGTTTCGCTTGTAGACTATGCAATTATATCAGGTTGTCAGAGAACAATTTAAAAAAAACCTAAAAAAATCGTCGATGTCGTGTTAGTTTGCTGTAATTGCTACATTCTTAAGCGAAGTAAAGTCTTGTTATTGTTACAAAGCTGTCTTGATGACTTGTCCTTGATGCTGAATGGTAGTCACAAAGTTATAAGCGTAAGGAAATAATATTAGCAACAGTTTTTACTCTCCCCTGCAGAGGTTCTCTGGGACGTTCGATGTGGAAATCCACAGTGCAAGGTGAATGCAGGCGCAAAATACGAGTAATCCATCGGGAGGAGCTGCCCTCTCTCCGTTTCCATGCACTTGCATTCATTTCGCTCAGCGGTTTTTCTCCACACCAAAAGCCCTATAAGAACCTATGAACCTCTGCGGAGGGGAGTGCAGTCTTTACGAGTTCAAGGGGACGAGATTTTTATAATTAATGCCTTAATTTTATTTCAAAATTGCACGTACGTAAAAGTTTGGGCTTTTATATTTTTCCCCATTGCTTAATAAAAGCTTTCATCTACTGGATATTTGGATTGATACATTATGTTTCGTTTCTCATGATTATAAACAAGGTTGATTTGTAGTGATTTGTTTCACTTACAGCCATTTCAAAGAAGTCTGATTAGCAAACACTCTCTCAGGTAGAAATCGTATGTGGTTTGAATCCAAAAGTCTGTTGAAACACATGATGCCAAGCAAAACTACAAATCACAGCGTTTCTAGTCATAAGTCCTTTATCGTTGTCACTTTGCAAAGTTTAATAATAGTTTTTGACAACTTCTGTCAAAATTATGACAACTAATTGAATGGGTTCCAGTTGACATTTTGAATTAAAAAAAATTGATGAATTTTTCACTTTCTTGCTGCCAAAAACTGCATGTTTTTCTGTAAACGGCGAAATGGAAAACATGAAGTTCTTCGAAATTTATTTTTTCTTCACTACTAAAACATTCCGCTTTTTAAACTTCCACTGAGGTACACAATATTGTATATTTGACTATACATAGCTAACCAAAATCAAGTGCCTCGTCTTGTCTGTTACTACCTTATTGTAACTTATTTTCGCGGGCACTTAATTTCGCGAAAATGGAACGGCAATATTTCGCGGGATTTAAATTTCGCGATTTGGCCAAAAAAATAAGATTACGGGAACTTAATTTCGCGAAAAGTGTCAAAATACTGGTCTACATTAACAAACAGTTAACAAACAGTCTCAAAATTGGTCCAACTGATTTTATTTTTCCACTGCAACAATTTCCAATGACATTGAACAAAACCATATAACAAAACAAAACTTTAAAAACAGTTTAACATGTCCCTTTGCAACACAGTAGAGCTAGTTTGACGACTGTGCCAAGGTAATTAAGTAGTAAACTGAAGGCAACGTTGAATATTCATAACGAATTATATAGAAGGGTATTAAATTTCGCGTCGTTATTTTTCGCGAGAACCTTTTTTCGCGGGTCTTAAATTTCGCGATTTTTTGAAAATCGTGAAAATCGCGAAAATTAAGTCCCGCGAAAATAAGTAACAATAAGGTAGTTACGGCCCTACGCTTTTAATGGTCAATGTGATATCCTTGTAAACCTATGCAAGGTTCCAGGTGTAGTTAGAGCCCTTCCTTTTACTCACAGAATTGTCATCTTGTTTAGATTGGCAAACACTCTGTCAGGTAGAAATGCAATACTGTTTGATGACAAATCCCTGTAGAAATAGTACACAACGTAATAAAAGCATAAATAGGATGAAAACTAGCAACGTTCAGGCTTACATTCTTGCATAATGTTCGTTTCCCAGATTTGTATTGGTTGTCAGCAGTCTATGAGCGCAAAAAGACAATAATGTGCATGACTGTGAGCCTTTTCACTTCACATCATATATTTTATTGTTCTTTTAAAGTTGGCTCGATTCATGCATAATCATTTTCTTTATGATCTATATTAAGGGTAGCCTGAATTTCAGACATCCCTCTGTGGTCGCCTACTTCCCAGAAGGGACGTCTGAACGCATCTGGCCCTAATGCCGTCCGGTGACATCACTACACTCTGGTTTTAATTCATGCGGAAAAGTTTCTGTCGAGGCCATGAAATTGTGAAAGAAAAATCGCTTCAATAAAGGATTACAGGGTATAAAATTGTTTTAATAGTAAACTATTGAAAACTTAAGACAAATGAACGAGATTTTAATCGACTGCTGGCAATATTCATTTACGGAACCGATTTAATCTGAACTGATTTGTTTTATCTAGCGATCAAAATATAATATGTTACGCAGCGGACAAATACAACACACTCGTGAGTACTTAAATGAATCAATTTAGACGTTTACAGAGGCATCAAGAAACGGAATTGATTACAAAAATATCCTACTTGACCGTGGGAACTGAGTTCAGAAATCACTTGTTCCTTCGAGGCTGCAGGACAAAAGCGTCGAGCGGTTTTGTTTACAAAACAAGAATACGTATAAATTTGGCAAAACACTGCATGTCGAAGCGACGAATGCCGCCAACTAAAAAACCTACCGGTTTCCATTACTATTCTTCATCCGTAGGTAAACTAATGAAGTAATAAACTCAAGGTAAATGACTAATAAATTCATTTCTGGGAAGGTGAACTCTTTCGAACTCTTTGCAAACGTTTTCAAATTACAATCCTCGCGCGGTAAATTTCAGTCATAATTTCACATAATTATGCAAATAAGTTTTAAATCATTCAATCAAAATCACTACCCGGTTTTCGGGAAGTGTCGTAACCGGACGGCATTAGGGCCAGATGTGTTCAGACGTCCCTTCTGGGGAGTAGACGACCACAGAGGTATGTCTGAAATTCAGGCTATGTTAAGGGCGGTAGGTTCTGGAACACCACAGTAAAGATTCTTTCTTGTTTAGTAGGGTGTTCTCCTCTACCCTATAAACCTATAGTTATTCAACGTCTTTTTTTCATATTGTATGTGTTTATGTTCTTTTGATTTACAGAATCTAAATTCTGCAATGTGTTTCGTTTCCACGAGTATAAATGTACCCGGAGGGCGGGGGGTACTCCCTATAATGGCCTATACGGGAGGCTCCACCCGAAAGGGGTACCTTTTTCAGGCTTCAAGTATATAAAATGGTAGGCGTTTCACAAGTTTAGGTATACGAAAGGGTACGGAAATCTGTCATTTAGGTTTTTTTAAAAAAATTAAAAAATTAAATTAATTCGAAAAATGCAATTTATAGCTGTATTTATCTATCTAACAGTTTTCTTACATATTGCATGACTTAATGTGCTGAAAGAACTGCCTAAAGTTTCGTACATTGCGTATATGAATATTTCGTTTACATCAATTTAAACCCACGCAATATGCAAGGTTTTCAAAGCTGTGCACTTCTGGTTTAACTCACAGATGCCACAGATTTTTCAGATTGGCAAACACTCTGTCAGGTAGAAATTTAATACCGTTTGATGACAAATCTCTGTGAAAAAAAATGCATTTGTCAAAACACGTGTCTTATTAGCCAAGCACGACCCTATGAAAAAAAAATATAAAATATTGGACCGGTAATAACATGCCTTATTACACGATGTCTGAGAGTCCAGCTGAAGACAGCTTAGGGGGTCAATAACTAAAATCAGCCAATCATAGAGCTTTATTATATGGCTACAATAGTACGCGCGCTCTGATTGGCTGCTGAGCGGGCATTATTTTCTTGTAATGACCGGGCATTATGAAAAATTTTCTCGGCTCGGCGGTTTTTTGAGTTGTGAGTAAAAGCTACTAGCGCAATTGCGAGAACGACAATAAATACCGACAAAATGTAACTATCTTTTCAACAACTGAAAGAAAAATATTAGCATACCGATACTTCTTTAGTATGAGCGACGAAGAGAGCCACAGAGAGTGAGAGCGAGTTTCACCTCGGTGTTTTTTAGATATTTCAGTTTAGAATAGCGCTAAAAGGCCATATAATAAATAACTTATTAACCTCGTCCGTTCGGTCATTACAGGGCAATCTCAGACCTCGGCCTTGATGTATTGACCTCGCTATCGCTCGGTCAATACATCAAGGCCTCGGTCTGAGATTCCCCTGTAATGACCTCACTCTCGGTTAATAAGTAGTATATATAGGTAACATGATAACTAGAAAAGATTAATAAAGGCTTAAGGTGGCCCGCGGGTAATTCCGGGAGCGAAGGTGCTATTTTTTAAATCGAATTTTGGGAATGAAAACCGTAACCGATTTCTCTGATTTTTGGTAGTCATAATAACAAATGTTCAAATTTTATAAAGCTTACCTTTTAAAGCCCAAAATATAAACAATTGCGAGAAATAAGCACTTTATGAAAAACCTATTTTTCGAAAAAATGCGAATATTTTCAAAACGCGAAGATAGATTTTTTTCTAATTATTGTCAATAAGTTCAAGTTATCCTAGGTTTCGTGTGAGCAAGATTCAAATAAATCGGCTGGGTAGAAACTGCTCTACTGTTGACTGTTGAATTTTCGCATCAAAATATTGTTGTTGGGTATTTTCGCCAGCTATTGCAACAACGCTGAATTAATGCTTAGATCACTTCTGTCATTTGAAAGCATACTAGCACCTAAAACTAGGCTCTTACCGAGAGTGCTAGCACTTTTTTTGGCATTATTTGGCTTCGCGAGCATTTTTTTTTTTTACATTTTATCCCAAAAAGCACTGCTAGCATTATTTTGGATTTTCGACTGACTATTTGTCTAATTTTGTGTTAAAAAGCACAATCTGACTTTATTTATGGCGTCCAAAGATGCATTAGCCCTCATTTTAGTCAAAGGAGCCGTGGAGGCCTGGGGAATAGCTTTGATACGTCAGTGGTTGCCTTCTAGAAACCCAGTCCATCACACTCGTTCCAAGATGACGTCATCCACGTTGTCATCGAGGAACAATGGAAGTCAGCCAGCCAAGGCAGAGATAGCTCGAGAGCGTACTCTGACATCAAACATTGATCGTTACATTTTATTGTTGAAAAATGTAACTGAAAATCTGAAAAATGTAATATTCTGTTTAAAAAAATCGGAAAAAAGTGAGCATTTTTATTTTACCCACGAGCACTTTTTAAAAAAATTAGCATTATTTTAGCACTTTATTGGCAAAAAACGAGCACTTCTTTTAGCATTTAATGCTTTTTTTTACGAGCCTACCTAAAACACTGCTGAAAAATCTGAAACGATCGGAAACTCTCGGCGAAAGTTATAAACAAATGAAGTATAAGTTGTTTACGGTTCGTAAATTGTAAACTAAGAAATATCCAATCTTTTTCCAATTAAAAATAATATACCGATTTTTTTTCTTTTATTTTTAAGTATGCAAAAATCTAACAATTAAACAAACGCTCTTATCTAGTTTCGAGCGTGAAGTCCCGATGAAACTCGTCGAATTGGGCTCGTCAAGATAGCCACCTCTCGTCTTTCAGTTTAAAGCGCTTTGGAAACCCCTCACCAAACAGTAAATTATTCAAACCTGACGCATTCCCAAGAGTATTTTGTAATTCTAATGAAAATCCAGCTTTGCTTCCATTTGTGCATTTCTTTGTGCAATGAATGTCTTTGAGAGCAAAATACTCTTGGGAATGCGTCAGGTTTGAATAATTTACTGTTAGTTGAGGGGTTTCCAAAGCGCTTTAAACTGAAGGACGAGAGGTAGCTATCTTAAAGAGCCAAATTTGACGAGTTTTATCGAGACTTCACGCTCGAAACTAAATGATGGCGTTTGCTTATATGTTGGATTTTTGCATACTAAAAATTAAAAGAAAAAAAATCGGTGGATTTTTTTTAATTCGAAAAAGATTGAATTTTTCTAATTTGCAATTTTCGCACCGTAAACCACTTATGCCTAATTTGATTTTAACTTTTGCGGAAAGTATCCGATCGTTTCAGATTTTTCAGCAACTTTTTAGGGGATATTGAGCTTTCAAATGACAGAAGTGATCGTAGCATTAATTAAGCATTGCTGCAATGGCTGGCGAAAATATCCAATTACAATATTTTTATGCGAAAAATAAACAGTCAACTGTGCAGCAATTTGTACCCAGCCGATTTAGTTGAAACTTGCTCACATGAAACCTAGGTTTACTTAAAGTAATTGACCTTAATTAGAAAAAAATCTATCTTCGCGTTTTGAAACTATTCGCATTTTTTCGAAAAATAGGTTTTTCATAAAGTGCTTATTTCTCGCAATTGTTTATATTTTGGGCTTTAAACGGTAAAGCTTTATAAAATTTGAACATTTGTTATTATGACTACCAAAAATCAGAGAAATCTGTTACGGTTTTCATTCCCAAAATTTGATTTAAAAAATAGCACCTTCGCTCCCGGAATTACCCGCGGGCCACCTTAACTCTCGGACGTACAAGCAGATTCCTACCCCCACCGTGGTACAGGTGGGTGCCCCCCTCCAAGATTTTCGTTCTATAGTAATGCGCAGCGAAACTATTTTACAGTGAGAAGGAAGCCCTTAGCTTACTCTACAAGATGACATAGTTTTCGTTGGCTGTGACATCATGTGATGTCATTTGAGCCGCCATCATGGATAAGCCATCTTGGATTTTACCATTTTCTTAGAAAAACAGAAAACAACGGAAATTGGCAGAAAAACAAGCAGTGCTTATGGAATGTAAAATAAAACAAATAGTACAATTTTGCTTTAAAAAACGGAAAAAATGACGATTTTTGGCTGGGCCTGCTTGTTATTATGGCATTGCCATGTTAACATCAAAATTCATAGACGCATAGTTGACATCTCAAAATAAGCGGTATTACGGTATCGGGTTGCTTCATTTTTAATCAGTATAAACTCCTGCAAGATTTGCAGTGAAAGTGTGCTTTGCTTCACGTTTAGTAATCTCAAATATTTCTGATAAATAAATACTCAGGTAGGAATATAACAGCGTTTAAATATCCCGCTGGAAAACCCATGGAAAGTGCGATCTATTATCTGTATACTTCGTTTTTTGTGACTATAAATCCATGAAGGGTTTTTAATGCTGTGATTTTCTTTCACTTACAATTCTCTTAAATTTGTCAGATTGGCAAACATTTTGCCAGGTAGAACTGTTATACCGTTGGATGACAAATCTCTGTGAAAATACATAATGTATTGATGACAACTGACAACGTTTAATATTTTATAATGACATTATGTTTCGTTTTAATTGGTTTAAACCCATACAGGTTAGCACTGTGTATGATAGCTCGTTTGTGAACTTCTTTCTTATACTCCTTTGCCATTGTTCAAAACCATTTTCTTTATGAACTATGCTTAAGGCGGCTGGCTTTCGAAACGTTTTAAAGCTTAATATCGGTCGACTACAGACCGTTCTATCTGATTTATCAACAGAATACACTACCCATAGAAGACTAATTGTGAAAAATCTTATTACAGTCAACTCTCGTTAAAGCGGAAACGCTCGGGGCGTCGTTAAGTGTCCGTAATAGCGAGAGTCCGTAATAGCGGGAGTCATTTCCAGTCAAACCTTATTCGCCGGGGATCTGGGTTTTGTCCGTAATAGCGAGTTTCCGCAATAGCGGGGTGTCCGCAAGGCGAGAGTTGACTGTACTGCATTGTAATTCGTTCCATGATATAAGCCCCTGCAAGGTTCTTTTTACAAGTGTGCTTCCTGTCACTTACAGCCGTCTCAAATATTTCTGAGCAGCAAACACTCTTTCAGGTAGAAATGTAACATCGTTTGATGACAAATCTCTGTAAAAATAAGCGGTGCAATAAGTACAAAGACAATTAGCAACGTTGAATATTAGGTAATGGTATTATGTTTTGTTCTTTATAAGCTAAAACGCATGTAGTTTTGCATTATGTGAACGCAAAACAAGACATCTTGCAACAGCCTCATAAATCCCCTTTATAACACGTACTATTCCACTGCACAAAATACATTTGAAGTCCAAAGTTTGGTTTTAAATTGTTTTGAAAGCTTGTTTTATCGCTTATGAAATTTTCAATGTAGTCCTTTCTTTGGTGGTCGGGAACTTTATTTACCTTTATCAGTAGAATGCTTATGGAATATAAAATGAAACAAATCTTATAATTCAAACTACTTTAAAAACAGCCGTCTATTCCTAGATCTTCCCCCATTAACTACTCATTTACTTGGTGAAACGTGAAAACAAAATCAGACTTACAACTCTTGTAGACCTGTGAGTTTAGAAAAAAACCCGACAGGAAGATGTGACAAGTTGCTTGAAATCATCTTACTGCAAGAAATAAAAAATATTTAACCACTCAATACTAGAACAGCGCAAATAACCTTTTTTTTTTTAATTTGATGAGTGATTTTTAAGCACGGGCCATGCAAATTAATTCATAAGATAAAGAGCAAATTTAATGAAGATATTCGCCCTTTAATTGAAACAGCGATATGTATATGACACTTAACTGTAAAAGAAGATTTTAAGTAATATTATACAATAATATTAAATTATCCAATTAGCTTTTAGATGTTCTATCTAGAAACAGTACCACCTAAAATGATATAATGTGGATCGCATTACGAGGAAGAGTGAGTTACGGTTCTAAAAACACCTGTTACATTAACCGTAAAGGCATTCCGACGCTGTCCGAGTTGTGTCAACGGGAGTCGAATCTATAAACTTCAACATACTAGTGGTTGGACTCTCCACAACGGAGCTAAATGCATGATAAATTTCTTGACGTTATTTCCACGGGATTTAATTTCACTGTGGACCATGGCAATCGAGTGACTACTATTTAAGAGTAACTTCAACGTAGGTTATTTTAAGCCCTTATTCTGACAAGTTTGAGAAAATCGAATTTTTCTCTCCTGCATAGGTATAGCTGATTCCTGCAGCAAGCTGCTCTTAAATGCCTCACGTAAAATTCGTACATAGATGTGGTAAACTTTGACGCGCATTTGGCGATGTCTCTGGGTGATGTCACATTCCAGCAATACAGTATGTTCTCTAACGACATATCAAACCATCCTCGCTCTCCGTAATGACACTCAAGGTCACAATCTAAACAGTAACCAAAAAAAACTAGAATAAGTAACTCAGGTATGTATGAACAAGAACGAGTAAACTTTTAGAATGTAAGTCTCAAGCCAACTAAAAGAGCCACGGCTACCTGTACTTCTACTTCGGCAACCGCTCAAAAAATTAGATGCGATATTTTGCCACGAATTAAACCTTTCATAATAACAAGTGGCGTCACAATTTAAATTTTCACAAAACTAGTATACATGTACGAGTGTAACTACAAAAATAGACACTTCTACTTCTTCGCTTGTGGATTTAATTTTTGGAAGTACATGTAAGCTTTTATTTGTTTTGTTTTTATAAGCTCTGGTTGAAGAAAATGGTTGATGATACCTTTTGATTTACATTACTTTTCGTCACCTAGCGACACCCATTTTTATTACATTTTTTTTTTATAATGCTAAGGGACGGACCATTATTTTCTTGAAAGGGGGGGGGATGAAAAATGTTCCTCTGCAAACTTTTTTTTTTAGTTTATGCACCTGTGCAAACATTTCGTTTCGAAATTCTATCTATTTTTTGTTATACATATCGTGTTTGCGAACAATTTATTTTGTCTTTCTAGGCCTTGCAAACAATGTTTTTCAATATTTTTCATCCCCCCTCCTCCAAAAAACTAATGGTCCGTCCCTAATAACATAATTGTTACCTGGACCAAGTTTGTAAACATTTTGAATACTCGTTTTTTTTTTTCAGTGGAATCACCTTAAAACCGTATACCCCATACCTGCAAAAAGAACTGAGACCTCTTTCTTGTCAGTTCCGTACATGCTGGTGGCCACACAAGTGTAGTTAGCTTCCTTAAGTATCGGCATTGGTATCACCCTGCCCCATTGTGTCCTATTTCCCAGTAGTGTAGAGTCTCTTATCGTTGCTATGTATATGGGGGTGGTCCCAGTAGCTGAACACCATAGTTTGTACACGGGTAACACTCGCAGAACTGGACCAGGAAACTGTACTTTAGGCGGAACTATTTTCGATAACAATTTGAATTAGTTAATACTGCGGCAAAACCAGACACATTTCTACACAAATGTCTACGAAGGATACTGAGAATATACTGGCCAATGAGGGTGTCAAATGAGGAGGTCAGAGGACAGGCAAGAACTTGCACCATCAGTGAACAAATAAGGAGGCGAAGGTGGCGATGGATTGGCCACGTATTGCGCATGAGCCACCAGCAAAATTCGCGCATCGCGCTAACATGGGCACCGGAGGGTAGGAGGAGCAGGGGGCGTCCAAAGAAAACATGGAGGAGAACAGTAGAGAGTGAGATGCGGAAGATGGGGTTTGCAACCTGGGCAGAGGCGGTCAATGTTGCGGAAGACAGGGTAGAGTGGAGGAAACTGATCAAAGGCCCTATTCTCCCAGAGGAGAAATAAAGGATTCAAGAATACTTTGCGGTACTAAATGGACAAAATTCCCCATTTATATTATTGTAGTGATGTATATATTTTATGGAAATAGTCTGGTACAAATAAAGCATGCGTGCAACTTCACAGTTGGTTACGTTCTTTGGTGCACGTGAGTGAGATTGCAATTGGCTATTTAATAATAATAATAATAATAATAATAATAATAATAATAATAATAATAATAATATTTAATATTTATATTGTGCATTTTCTATAAAATAATCAAATGCGCATTACAAACATTACATTTTCTAAGTGCAAAAGATGTTTTGACATAAACGATTTTCTTTTTTCTAATCTCGATAACAGTTCTACTAGTACTGACACTTTGAGTTTAATTTGATCTAATTTGCTCGTGCTAAATGGTCTTTCATTAGTCGAACCACTACGCCATCACCAATAATTAAAATGCTCTTGTGTTGTACAATCACATCCATTCTTTCAATTTACAACCAGGTCAAAGAGTTTTTTAGCGGTGTAGTGCTTATAGTCGGTTAAACGATAGAAGTTCTATCTATTCTTTATGGGGATAACCCGCCCGAAACTGATAAATGTCTTAGGCTTGAGGCGTATAAAAGTGTAGGACCTTCACTAGATGAAGTATTGAATAGAAGAGGAAAAACTGTCATTTAGCAATTTGAAAGAGCACTATTTTAATGGAGAGATGCAGTCTTTCTATTGTAAGTATGTGAAAGGAGTATGGTATTCTTACCTGGTAGGTTAGACGCAA
>NW_027558363.1:0-10000 GCF_052425735.1 Oculina patagonica
TATTAGTTTAACTTTCAGTGATTTCTCAGCTTTCAGTTAAAATATTAGCCCATTTCTCGCCGACTATTTGTAAATTTTTGAGAACTCGAATCTAAGCTAGCAGTTGAAAAACGCGTCATTTTTTTTCTGCTTTCAGTTAAAATATTTGCCCATTTTTCAGCTATTTGTAAATTTTTCAGAACTCGAATCTAAGCTAACTGTTAAAATTTTGACCAATTCTCAGCTATCAGTCAAACCCCATGCAGACCCTCAAGAAGGAAATGGAACTCCATGACGCAAAGGAAAATTCTTTTGACCTCGGGAGGATTCGAACTCACGACCTCAGGATTAAATCACCGCTTAAGTGTTTTGTTCTTGTAAAAGTTCCAAGGCTGGTCTATTCTGGAGATCGTGGTTTCGAAGCCCACCGTGGTCAAAGAATCGTGACCTGCCTTGTGTGATCCCCGTTTTCTTTCTTTGTAGCTTTAGGGTTAACGCTCAAAAGGAGATTCATGGGTTATTTCCAGGACTGATTCATCGTCATCGTCATCATTTTCTTTTCCCCGACTGGCAAATAAGGCCTTGCAATCTCTCTCACCACGTAGCCTGCGTAGCTGGCGGTTTTGGTGGAATTTAGAGCGCGCACAAGCAAGCGGCAAAGCCGCGAGAGGCTTAGGGAGGAGGAGGCTCTCCCTGCCGAGGAAAAAAAGTCATGTAATATATTTACGCAAATACATTTCTTGTGCTGGCGAAGGAAATGCACATTTTTTTAATTGATAAAACGGCATTTTTTAAAATTTTATCTTTAGGAGAAACGATGTCGGCTCAAAAGGCCAATGGATTTCTTGAGTCCTCGTCTAGTCACGTGTTGAAGAAAAGATCAAAGGGCGATATTAACGCAGTGGAAGAGTGTTGTGATGAAGGTTGCTCCATAGAAGAAGTGACCGAATATCCTTGTTAGATCTTGTTACCAAAATAACTCAGGTGTACCATAGAGCATTACAATAAAACTACTTTTATTACACCACTTAACTTCGATGTTGCACGTTTATTTTATTTTTATACAAATTACTAGTCACTAATGGAAAGACATTTCGCAAATAAAACATAACTTGGTATAATAAACGCCATTCGTATGTTGTCACACTGATAGGCCTGGAATCTACCATTTCCCGCCTTTTTTTGCGGTCATATCGAGAAGGCACTGGGCACTAAGTTGAACCGTCTGCTTTAAAAAGCTTATGAGAAGGGGGAGACTGGACACCAACACCAGAACAGATATGACACAACGATATGTAGTAGGGACAAAATCACACTATGAACACTCACACTCGGGTGTGATGATTCATCTCAGCTGGTGCTACACGAATTTTACGGGAATTTTGCAGGAATACAATGTCCCCTAGTGTGCACGATACTGTACGTGATTTTGTCGCTCGGCTGTTACTAGACTGTTCTCACTACACAGCCTCTCTGTCTCTTGCTCCCCGCCCCACCCCCTTGCACTTCCACTTTTGCGCTAGCGTCCAGTTCTCTCGCCAATATCTTTGCGCGTTCAACAATCGAAGAATAATATAAGAAAATCCGGATAAAGGGCTGTAGACAGTCCACGCCGTTGCATGTTGTTGCAAGTGTCCGTACAACATGACCCCTCGTTTGTCGGCACCTTAACAACGGGCTCATCAGTCGATGTAAAAACATGTCAAACTTATCATTGACGTAAAACAAAGAAAACAAAAACCTTAAAACAAAAAACAATAGTTCCGAACAAAGAAAAACTTCACTGATTTTAAATGTCGAGTTCGCCAAAAAATAACACTAGAGAGCGACGGAAGAGATATTCACAAGTAACTTGGGAAAAGAATTCCGAGTTCTCTCAACTGGATTTGAGCCCTTGACCTTCCGAGTGGCTTGTGTCACTGACCGAATAATATCCTTCTCATGATGTACACATCTGCTTTCTTCTCGGCCCTTATTGTTGTTTTTTGCTACAAAATGGTTCTGCAGCAAGAGACATACTGCCCCTAGAAAATTATCGTTAACGTAAGTTGTTATCGCTGTTTCCTTTCGGCGCACTAAAGGACACGTTAATGCTTCGTATAAAGCGTTTCAATCAGGGCAACCATAGCCTTTTACCCGTGCCCCAACGCCCACCCCCCACTAAAAAGCTTGCCCCCAGGCTGGGGTAACCACACCGCTGTTTCATTGTTTCAACCAATCACAGAGAAGTCTGTTTCACATTTTATTTTTAATCTTTTTTGATAAGCGCGTCAATTTTTGCGTAGCAATAAATCCGCGACTTATGCTCTGCAAGATATTCTGTTCTTTTATTCCGCCATTCTTTACCCTATATTTGTGACGATATTGTCCTAATCTCCAAGTTTTTTTATTCAATAAATCAAATAGACTGCTCACAGCCCCCCATTTTCTTTTCGATTGGTGAACGTGGAAATAGAATTGCTAGAGAACTCTACGCCAGCTCGCTGTTTCTTCTGCGTCCTTTTGCGTCGAAAAATAGAGCTGTGAACAGTCCTGATCAACAACCTGCTTAACACTTGCGTTTGAATTTTTGGTAAGAATGTGTCGACAAATGAAACAGAGAACGTTTTCCTCCAGTTTCTGCCAAGCGCACTTTTGCTCTCAAATAAGCGACCTACAGCTGAAGAAACCCTTAATACAAAGCATAAAAGGCATTTCACACTTTAAAAAGTCCATTAAAAGTCATTCGCGACACTTCACACTGCGGGCTTCGACATTCAAGTGTTTTCACAATTGACACTGTTAATGAAAACTCATTGAGAAACCCAAATTGTAATTTACTGTGGTTTTCAGTCTACACAGGTGAAATAACTCGTGCGCGAAGAGAGCACGCTTTCGTCACTGTAGTGTGAAAAGTTTTGCGAGCGGACCACATTGTTCCGATTGATGAATTAAAGAGTATAAAAAGACCCATAGAATAATCCTTGGGTAAACAGGCTTTCAAGAGGGTGCGAAGCAACAGAGTCGTCTTATAAAACAGTCAAAGCTTTGATCCCTGCTTTACACGGAAGTTAAGCCTTTGTACTCACAAAGATACATGTCGTTTATTGCGTGACGAAGAAAGGAAAAGATTTCATGTGTAGCAGAGAACAGTGATCGCTGAGTGTAACAAATGAAAGCATTCAATCCGAACAAAAGCTCCACGTTCCTCATTCTATATGCCTAACGACGATTGGTTATTAAGAGGCGCAAACAATCATAACACATCGTGACAGAGTTGAAAAATTCTTGCCTTACAAAAACGGTATTCTGGGTCAGTAATATCATATATATTTTAAATTTCTTTGGGACAAAATTATTACTTTAAAATTTTACGGAAACCTTTATAACAGTTTTCTACCAATAACAAACTTAACCTTATTCTTGTATTGTATAACACGAAGTCCTCAGTCGCTTTTCGTTGTCAACTCAAATTTGCGGTTTTGTTCTGACGTCGTCAAAATTCTAAAAACTAAACTGTTAATCGTGCAAAGTTTTTCTTTACCATAATCTAGGAAAAATAGACATTGATCTCTGTGCAAATTTTGTTATCGACTGAATGATTAGTTTCGAAAATAAAGCATTTTTAAATTTACCGTGTCCCACTCTAAAGGATTGCAGTCCAAAACCTACATTTTGTGTAACTTTAAGTCAAAAATCAAGAAAAGTTGTTTAAAAGAGCAACGCTCGCGCAATCGTGTTCTATTTTAACAATAGAGTGTTTCTGTCGAGGAACTATCGGCTGATAGTTGCCCCGCGGAAATTTGATGTTCTTAAAACAAATATTAGCCCGAGAAGCGAAGCTTCGAGGGCAAATATGCTAGTTTTAAGAACATCAAATTTCCAAGGGGCAACTATCAGACAGATAGTTCCCATACAGAAACACTCTATTGAATTTATTGTTCACCACTAAATTTTCTTCCGTGCGCACATACAAAAACAAGCATCGTGAATTATTTTTACTTTTCAGGATAAAAAACTTAATTGAAAGCCGAAATTTAACAAACGAAACAAAACCAGACAAGAAACTCACTAAATGCAGTGAATTTGGTTGGTTTTTTTTTGTCTGCAGGCAGCTTGTTTACAAAAAACAGTCACGGGCGGGCACTATCGATCCGGGCATTTTTCACGGGAGGGCACTATGGGCTGATAGTGCCCTCCGGCGGACGGGCACTATCGCGTCACGTGTTCAATTTAAACCAATCAGAATCGGAGAAAATTTAGTGGTGAACTATAACAGCGATTATAGTTCACCACTAAATTTTCTCCGATTCTGATTGGTTTAAATTGATCACGTGACGCGATAGTGCCCGTCCGCCGGAGGGCACTATCAGCCCTTATAGTTCACCACTAAATTTTCTCCGATTCTGATTGGTTTAAATTGAACACGTGACGCGATAGTGCCCGTTCGCCGGAGAAGAAAAATGCCCGGATCGATAGTGCCCGCCCGTGACTTTTTTTGTAAACAAGCGTGCCTGCAGACAAAAAAACCCAACTAAATTCACTGCATTAATACTCTTTATAAATTCTGACGCTGACTTATTTGAGCGTAAACAACGCTCATAATGTGCTCAAGACGTTTCGACCGAGAATCTTCGGTCTTCTTCGGTTGTTATCATGGCATAAAACGGCTTTTTAACGGTTTCACATTGTACGCGCGCGCGAGTGACTAATACAAATACACGCGAACGCTGCGCGAGACTATGAACATTATGTAAGTGACTTATATACATCAGGGATGTCTATGTGTTCATTTCCCGCATTCTGGTCCCTCTGCGAATGCCACGCTTCTAGGAAAAGCCTCTTGTGGTAATCGCCTGACTTGTCCACCACCGCTGCATGATTGAAATCCATATCATGGCCAAACGTGTTCGCGTGTTGCGCGATCTTAGAGTTTTTGTCGCAAACACGGACTGCTCTTTGATGTTCTTTAATTCGAGTAGCTAACGCTCTGTCCGTTTGTCCATAATAGGTAAAATTCCAGTCAAAGCAGTTAACTCTGTAAACTACACATCTAGACTGGAATGCTGTGAGTTTGTCCTTCGGTCTGGGGAAGCGTGTGCGCAACGTGTTAAGTGGTTTAAAGCCAATTTTGACTCCGTTGTTGCGTAGAACTTTTGAGATTCTTTCAGTTACGCCTTTCACGTAGGGTAGAACAACAAACGATTTTGCGGCATCATTTGGAGTGTCGCTGCTGTCTGAGACACGACGATTAGCTTTGCGATGAGAATCACAACTCTTGATAAACCGCAATGGATAGTTATTGTTCATCAAAACTTTAACCACATGCTCCTTTTCTTTGCGTTTCCCTGCGCTTGTTGATGGGATATTTTTCGCTCTCTCAAGGAGTGTATTCACCACTGATCTCTTGTGTTGAGTTGGGTGATGCGAGTTGAAATCTAGATATTTGTCAGTGTGCGTTGGCTTTCGGTAGACGTTAACCTGTATGCGCCCGTTCACTCTAGTTGTTGCGGTGTCTAAAAATGAAAGGCCGTCGTCACCTTCGACCTCACTAGTGAATTGTATGTGCGGGTTAATAGAGTTGAGGTGGTCATGAAACTCTTGCACATATGTGGAGTATGTGCAAGAGTTTCATGACCACCTCAACTCTATTAACCCGCACATACAATTCACTAGTGAGGTCGAAGGTGACGACGGCCTTTCATTTTTAGACACCGCAACAACTAGAGTGAACGGGCGCATACAGGTTAACGTCTACCGAAAGCCAACGCACACTGACAAATATCTAGATTTCAACTCGCATCACCCAACTCAACACAAGAGATCAGTGGTGAATACACTCCTTGAGAGAGCGAAAAATATCCCATCAACAAGCGCAGGGAAACGCAAAGAAAAGGAGCATGTGGTTAAAGTTTTGATGAACAATAACTATCCATTGCGGTTTATCAAGAGTTGTGATTCTCATCGCAAAGCTAATCGTCGTGTCTCAGACAGCAGCGACACTCCAAATGATGCCGCAAAATCGTTTGTTGTTCTACCCTACGTGAAAGGCGTAACTGAAAGAATCTCAAAAGTTCTACGCAACAACGGAGTCAAAATTGGCTTTAAACCACTTAACACGTTACGCACACGCTTCCCCAGACCGAAGGACAAACTCACAGCATTCCAGTCTAGATGTGTAGTTTACAGAGTTAACTGCTTTGACTGGAATTTTACCTATTATGGACAAACGGACAGAGCGTTAGCTACTCGAATTAAAGAACATCAAAGAGCAGTCCGTGTTTGCGACAAAAACTCTAAGATCGCGCAACACGCGAACACGTTTGGCCATGATATGGATTTCAATCATGCAGCGGTGGTGGACAAGTCAGGCGATTACCACAAGAGGCTTTTCCTAGAAGCGTGGCATTCGCAGAGGGACCAGAATGCGGGAAATGAACACATAGACATCCCTGATGTATATAAGTCACTTACATAATGTTCATAGTCTCGCGCAGCGTTCGCGTGTATTTGTATTAGTCACTCGCGCGCGCGTACAATGTGAAACCGTTAAAAAGCCGTTTTATGCCATGATAACAACCGAAGAAGACCGAAGATTCTCGGTCGAAACGTCTTGAGCACATTATGAGCGTTGTTTACGCTCAAATAAGTCAGCGTCAGAATTTATGAAGAGTATTAATGTCAACTCCTGACTGTAATTTTGGTATTTTTCGTTTAAATTCACTGCATTTAGTAGGTTTCTTGTCTGGTTTTGTTTCGTTTGTTAAATTTCGGCTTTCAATTAAGTTTTTTATCCTGAAAAGTAAAAATAATTCACGATGCTCGTTTTTGTATGTGCGCGCGGAAGAAAATTTAGTGGTGAACAATTAAGACAATAGAGTGTTTCTGTCTCGGAACTATCGGTCTGATAGTTGCCCCTTGGAAATTTGATGTTCTTAAAACTAGCATATTAGCCCTCGAAGCTTCGCTTCTCGGGCTAATATTTGTTTTAAGAACATCAAATTTCCGCGGGGCAACTATCAGCCGATAGTTCTTCGACAGAAACACTCTATTGTTAAATTATAGTTCGCCACTAAATTTTCTCCGATTTTGATTGGTTTAAATTGAACACGTGACGCGATAGTGCCCGTCCGCCGGAGGGCACTATTTAACAATTAGACGGCAAGCTCGAGGTTTCTACCGGCTGATAGTTGGCGAGGGGCGAAGCCCCGAGCTAACTATCAAAAGCCGGTAGAAACCGAGAGCGAGCCGTCTAATTGTGTTAGCATAACCCACTGACCGATCTATTAAACACAAAATATAGCTAGAAATGATTAATTGAATGTTTTGATTAATAAATTCAGCGAAGACTAAGCGCGCACTCCGAGAGCCTTCTACGGATCAATAGTAGGCACCTGTGTAGCCAATCAGATTGCGCGATTACCAATAGTAGGTCAGTGTGGTTATGCTAACAGCCCATAGTGCCCTCCCGTGAAAAAATGCCCGGATCGATAGTGCCCGCCCGTGACTGTTTTTTCGACTTTTTTTGCTTGTTTACAAGCAAAAAAAGAGGAGAATAGCGTTTAGTGGACTCAAATCTGAACCGGAAGGGATCGCATTCTTGTTAACTCTCAAGGGAATACTTTCCGCTGTGGGTGGTCAAAGCGCGTGACTTGTAAGTGTCACTCTATAGTTGTGCTTCAGCACTTCCGTTCTTGTAGAAAAAACGTGACTTGTCAAATTTACAAACATTATATAAGAATCAAAAACGTGAGTAGCCCAAATCTTACGTCACATAACCAATTAAGAATGTAAGCGGTTCAACGCTCAAAGGCAGTGAAGTTTAGAACGATTAAGAACGCAATTTTTACTAGTACAAGTCTTTAGGCGCTAATATTAATTTAACCTAAAACGATTAACAACGCAAATTTGTACTCGTACAAGTCTTTCACACACTAAAACGTTGCCAATAGTTAACCAAAGGGAACTCATTTCGTGACAATTGATTATTTCTGCTGAGTTGCACAATTGTGCTTCAGCACTTCCGTTCTTGTAGAAAAAACGTGACTTGTCAAATTTACAAACATTATATAAGAATCAAAAACGTGAGTAGCCCAAATCTTACGTCACATAACCAATTAAGAATGTAAGCGGTTCAGCGCTCGAAGACAGTGAACTTTAAAACGATTAAGAACGCAATTTTTACTAGTATAAGTCTTTAGGCGCTAATATTAATTTAACCTAAAACGATTAACAACGCAAATTTGTACTCGTACAAGTCTTTCACACACTAAAACGTTGCTAATAGTTAACCAAAGGGATCTCATTTCCCCGGGGGGGGGACTCGCATATGAAAGTGACGGGGATGCTCGTCGTCTCGCTTAGGGGTGTAAATTTTGGACTTTTGGTCTCGCTTAGGGTGTTCCGGGAAAAAACGCCCAAAACGCCAATATTTTTAGCCATAATGGTCTCGTTTAGGGTTACACACGAAGAAATATACAAATATAAACTCCATTCTTAGTTTTTTGGTATCTTTTAGGGGTCAAGAAAGGCTTGAGCCACACCCAGATTGGTCTCTTTTAGGGGTTCTTTTCAAAATTTTCGACGAGCATCCCCGTCCGTTTCATATGGGAGTTCCCCCCCCGGGCTCATTTCGTGACAATTGATTATTTCTGCTGAGTTGCACAATTTAGAATTGCAACATCATCTAGCGAAGCGCACTATTACTAAAAATAGATTTCGCCACATGATACCCCCCCCCCCCCCCCCCCTCTGCGTGAGTCGGACAACAATTTTAGTTTGGGCAAAGGCTTTGTATGGAGGGGACCGACACAATGTGAGGCCGAGATTCTCGAAAGGCTCGAAAAATGATAGATTCCAAACATTTTTGCTTTAGTAAGTGAAAACAGATTGAAGGTATCCAAAAAAATGGCCCAAAATTGAATTTATTAGTCGAAGATCCGGCAATAACACCTTGATTCCCAGTGCAAAATTATTCAGGCTGCCGAGAAATTTAAGCGGCGGATAGCGAATTACTATCGAATTATATAATTGCGAAGGATTGCTTTATTCAGGCACCGGAAATATCGTCGGTTGCAAGAAATTCAGAATTCTTCCCGAATTTGACGGCACTGATCGCCGGTCATCCGATCTGTTTCGACACATGATAGATAGAGGGCGAAAATATTATGCTATTCAAACGCCTTTCTAATGGAATTCACGGCGGGTTTGATTTTAATAAAGCTGTTATTTATCCCCATTACTATTACAGACTGCAGCTACAGCTGCCGAGCTCGATCAGTGTATATTAAATAGTATTTGCCGCGACAATTGTGTAACGAAATTGACCTCTTAAAATATTCGGGTCAGGCAAGGGGACCGATCGGACGAGCGTTTCTTTGTGTAATTTTGTGGTGGCATAAATCTGAGGTTAGCTCTGTTGTGTTGGAAAATGTGCCACTAAGAACAGTGTAAACGTTTTGCATTCCTCATAAAAATAAATGTTTTCTTTCAGCAAATCCCGGCAGCAAATCGGGCCTTTATAATCCATTCAATAACTGAGAGTAAAACATTTTACACATTTATTGAATAATCGCTCTGTTTGACAAACCTTTTGTTTCAAACCACGGTTTGAGCTTTCTACGTTGCACAGGTAAGGCTTTCTCTCGAAATCCGAGCCAATCTGGCCATGGTTTTGTGAAACAATCGCTAAATATGCCTCCAAAGTGCCCGCCAACCATACATTGCTCTTACAGAGAGCGGTTTGTTTGTTTGAATTTTGACTCACACCGGGGGTCAAATTCTGTGACGTCATTAGTGCGCTTCGCTAATTGCAACATCATTAAATGTGTTAAGTGATATTTATAAGTGTTTTTGTAGCCTGTTGTGAAATTACTTCCGGTGGAAGTAGTAAGTAAACGTTAAACGTTTCTTCTGTTCAGAAGTAAATGCATCGATCGCAATTAGAAAAATAACAGCAACTGTTTTGCTGGAAATGTAGTCGTTAGAAATGGCATGTGTAGCTGTAAGGTAAAGAATAACGCGAGGAGAAGCGGCTTTTGGT
>NW_027558364.1:0-11222 GCF_052425735.1 Oculina patagonica
AGGGCTTTCCACAAGTTGCTCGGCAACTTTTTGGCAACTTTTCATATTTCGAGCAACTTTTTCCCCTTCGAGCAATTTCTTGACCGAAGATCTCCGAAGATTATCCGAGTGTTGTTCAAAGGCCATACGAACGTTTCCGAAGATCTACGAAGTTTGCCGAAGTTTTTAGAGGAACATCCGAAGACGTTTCAACTTTCGGCTCATTCTGCATTAAAACCGTTACAAAACTCGTCGGCAAACATGACGTCATAGATATCTTCACGATTTTTCTCACTTAAAGAATTCCTTGTTATTTAACAAATTTTCCCCTTAATCTGTTATTTAGATACTTCGTTTGCTGTAAATTGCATAAAACAGCTTAGAAATGTTACCCTCAAAAGGAAATTAGCACATATTTTGAGAAATTTTCTTTATTTAGAAGCAGCGTTTTGGATTTTTTGGAGCAACTTTCGAGCAACTTTCATTATCAGAAGCAACTTTTTTGTATTTTTAAAGAAACTTTTCGGCAACTTTTTGGGAAATCTCGAGCAACTTGTGGAAAGCTCTATCCTCTTTACTGAATATCATACATTACTCTAATGTTTTTCTGGCAATCCGGTGCTACATTAGTGCAATGTTCAATGATTTTCTTTAGTTTCATCACCTGTGTCAGAAAAAGCAAAGCTGCACATTAAAAAAGCCCAGCCGGCTCTTTTTAGTCTTTATATCTCCAAAATTACCTTAAGTCTTTGTTTCCTCGTGAAACTTCAGCCGCGGGGATAAGCTCTTTTTCAGCCTTTGAAATTAGCCGTTAGCCGGCTGTTAGCTACATCCCAGTCTGCTTGGTAATGAGTTGTCGAAGTGTGCATTTTCAAGTCTATCACCGTGTTTTATCGTAGAGGTTCGAGGAAAAAAAAACAGCGACAGATGGAATAGCGCACCAATATAGCGACGTTAAATAGAGTAACTTTGATTTGTTGCACCGGTGGAGAAGCTTTGACAATGATTAACCGTTGTGTTTTTTTGTTTCTTTCTTCGTAGCTTTCCTTCAAAAGAAGCTAAAGAAAGAAAAGAGAGCAAAGCGCAAGCTTGCTGAACAACTCTTAGGTATGCACCTTGTATTCTGAATGTAATGTTGTGCTCTACATTCTTTGTCAATACAAGTTAATGAAGGTTTTGTGTTTTTAACGTCTCCTGTCTTAACGTTAAACCTTTTATATATTTTATATTTCTAATTGTTTTCTTTCCGATTTCATCAGAGGAGCAACAAAGATGTGAATTGCTTGAAGAACAGTTGCGAGAAACGACTCAAGATGCCCTTAAACAGCGGAATGGTAAGAAATGCTCCTCAAAGACAAAAAACAGAAAATGCTTCTCATATTAGAGATGTAAAGAAATCACTAATAAAAACAAACATTTTGTTATAAGCGATTGCTTAGGTAGATTTCCTTAGTTTTGAAGAAGAGGGAAAATTTTACAGTGTACAAAATGTCAACGGGTTCAGCGTTACATGCGGAACCAATCAAATAAGCAGTCTATCAGTTGGGGAACAAAGGTTGTTTTCGGTAAATTTTCGTAAAACATTCGAAGAGATTCCGACTAGTATTAAGTCCAGTCGAAAACAGCTCGAGCGTTCCGGAAATCGCTCGTAAACTTGCCGTCAACGAATATATGTCGTGTTGGTAAGCAACGTATATGCCTAAACGCGTGGATATTTTCCATATTTGCCTGGATGTTTCCTTCCCCGCGGACTGACGTTGAGCAGATACACTACTTTGCCGCTTTGTTTACTGTACATTTTGCTTGTCTTTGTTTACTGACTGTCAAGTTTAATTCTTATGTAGATGAGTTAATCCAAGAACTGGAGAGAGAAAGGTGTGCAAAAATTGAAGCTGAAAGAAAGCTTAAAGGTATAAAACTTTGCTATTTACACTGTTGACTTCTGTTGAGATTGTCAAGAGATCTTAGGACGAGATCAAATTTAGAAATTTTTTGCGCTGCCCTGCTATAGTCTTAAATCCCCCAAAATTGCCGCTTCCCCCCCCCCTCCCCCCCCTCCAACACACTTGCACACAGAGGAAAATAAGTCCTCCCTCGATCTCAAACGAGGGCAGTCCTCCAATAAGCCCCCCCCCCCCCACCCCGAATTTAAACCCCTGGGCTTAAATTCACATTTAACTCTTATGTTTCCTTTGTGACAGAAGCTCGAGGTGAGATTCAGAACTTCGTGCACAACTTTCTTGAAAACCCGAGTCAGGAGGGGCATGGGCACCAGTCAGAGGAAGAACCAGAAGAGCTGAACGTCGTAGAAGTTGTCAAGGACGATCAGATTGTGGTGGTCACCACATAGGCATGCAATGCGTGCTTATTAACCGACTGACGATGGTTCCATGTCCACTTGGGGAAACACACAGGCGCGAGACTTTCAGGCAAACATCTTGTCTGTAGTAAGCATGGAACTGGACAGAAAAGATTAGTACACTGTTATGTAGTTTGATTGTTTCTTGAGAAGGCGGTTTTGTTCGAGTTCATCTCTCATAAAGTGAGCGTGATGATAGCGAATGCAGTGAATTGGTGCGAAAGTTTAAGTTCAGGTTTCCATACATGCACAAGCCAAGTTAAGTCTTGGAATCTCAAAAAGGGGCCAAAGTTATGAAACAACTTTATGCCGATCCATCACTTAATCCTTCTTCCTTCTTCGACGAAAAACTTGGCGGTTACAAGCCGTTTCAAGATGTCCTTCAGATAGTTCTGTTTCGATCTAAACAACGACTATCAATTCTGAAAGCAAAATCCAGTCTGTTCTTTCGTACCTTTGACTACCGAACAAGTTGATATATTTTTGTAGCTCTGTAAATTTCAAAGCATATCAGACGTTCGTGGCATTCGTGTGAGATTTTATGATTATTTATTTTATATACGACAAGCACTCTTTTATATCACTACTTAGTACAGTTATCTTTGTACATAAAATGTCTACAAATAAAAAGTCTAGTTTTTTAAACTTCTCTGTTTCTTACTTCACTTTAGTTATGGTTTGCTGTTTTGTTACATCTTAATTTAATAATATTGTAACCGTTGCTACAAATATCCGAAGCTATGAAACAACTTAAGCAAGCAGTTAGCATTTTTATCGATAGTTGACACGTTTTTTTTCCACACACATACAGTGACTTTGTCATCTTATAAATAGAACTTTCGATCTAGACATCGTAACCATCGTTTCACACTCAAAACTTGAGGGTTTGTTGAATCTCATGCATGGTGCGTGCGCAGCTCTGTAGTTTCTTAGCCTCGCTTTCATCCAAGGTTTGTTTGATGACGTACATGACACCATGGGAACCAAGCACGCAGGGAAGGCTCAGAAACACGTCTTCTTCAATTCCGTGAAAACCCTGAAAATAAATTACGAGAAATCTAAGTAAAGAAAATTGCTTTGCCTAGTCGTCAACTCTATCAGGAAATCGAGTTCAACGGAGTGTATGTTTTTTCAGATACAGTAGAACCCCGGTAACTAGAACTCGGATAAAAATTGAACAAACTTCATTTCCCTTGGATTTGACCCCACTTTTCAGTTAATATTTACTCGGTTAACTCGAACTCGGATAACTCGAAAACCCCGCTAACTCGAACTAAATTTCGTTTCCCTTGATCAAAATTTCGGGTCAAATTTACCCCAATAACTCGAATTCTGGTTCTTGCAGCTCGCCACGGATGCCCATTGAAATATCCCATTAGCTCTTCTTGTCGTGTAATCGGATTTAAACACTAAAACGAATTGATTTTAATTTGAGCAACGAATAGATCACACAACTGACAGTCATTTTCCACTCTTATCATTATCGTGAGAGTTTCTGACGAGATAAGTTCAATTTGCACTGCTCTAAACTATCAATTATTAACTTGGCAAATTGAATATTAAATCGACCCCGATAACTCGAAACCCCGCTAACTCGAACTGTTTTTCGTTTCCCTTTAGAGTTCGAGTTGGCGGGGTTCTACTGTACAATATTACTAATCAAAGGTACATTTCAAGCTTGTTTTTTCTCAGTGCAGGTCCTGCCACCGTGAAGTACAGACCGTGTGTGGGAATTTTAGTATTTCAGTAAATTTCGTTGGTTGGTTCGATCGCTCCCTCGCTCGTTCGTTCGATCGCTCGCTCGCTCGTTCGTTCGTTCGTTCGATCGCTCGCTCGTTCGTTCGTTCGTTCGTTCGTTCGTTCGTTCGTTCGCTCGTTCGCTCGCTCGTTCGTTCGTTCGTTCGTTCGCTCGCTCGTTAGTTCGTTCGTTCGTTCGTTCGTTCGTTCGTTCGTTCGCTCGTTCGTTCGCTCGTTCGTTCGTTCGTTCGTTCGTTCGTTCGTTCGTTCGTTCGTTCGTTCGTTCGTTCGTTCGTTCGCTCGCTTGCTCGTTAGTTAGTTCGTTCGTTCGCTCGTTCGTTCGCTCGTTTGTTCCTTCGTTCGGTAAGTCAATTGAGATTGAATTGTTGTGGGCTGTAATGATTTCTAGAAGGGAGTTTAATTATTCCTTCAAACCATCACTCATAACCCCTTTCGGACTAACAAAAGCACGACTTACAAAAGCACCACGTTCTACATTTTCGTTCAGCATTAGTAAAACTTTACCTTTGCTAGGGTGGAAATAGCATGTACATTTTTCTGGTTTCTGAGCAACGCCTGGCTCATGATGGCGACACTCATACCGATGGCCCAGGATGTGTAGCCTTTGAGTTTAATCATCTCGTAGGCGCTGGATGGAAAAGTAATAAAACCCATGAATATTGAAACTGTATCTCCGTGATAAAAATCAGTATGTATGGTATATTTTTACAAGAGCGTTACTTTGTTGTATGTGGAGGTGTGGTGACCTAATGGTCAGCGAGGAGGAGTGCAAATCTAGAGATCAAAAGGAGAGGAGGGAGGAGGAACGGACAAGGAGAGAGGTGGAAGGGGCGTTGACAAGGTCGGCCGTCTCAGAAGGAAACGAGACCCGAACAAGAAAGACCGACGTCTTTGCAAGGCGCGCTCCTTCGGAGCTAAAACTCAGGTACTCATTTTAGAAATGAGTACCGTTAAATCGTCACGTGATCCTGACAGAATGGTGGGAGGTAATGTGCGATCTAGACTGTCCACAGCCCCTCGATTTTTCAACGCAAAAAATCAGACGACGTTAGCGCGAAGCGCGAGCGCGCGGGGGAGGGGGGCGGAAAGCGAGCGAAGGAAAATTTTTTGTCGCTCCCCGCCCCCCACCCTCTTGCTTCTTCCGTTTTGCGCTGGCGTCCAGTTCTCTCGCCGTTCTCACCGCGCGCTCATCGATGGAAAAACACGAAAAAATAGAGGGCTGTGGACAGTCTATGTGCGATCTAGAGAGTTAAGTGTCTTGACCAAGAACACAACGCAGAGCCCCGACCAGGACACGAACCCGGAGCGCTCGATCTGGAGTTCAATACACTAACCATTAGGCCACCAAGACTACCTATGGGCCACTAGCCTCATATGCAGACTTTTTTTCTTTTTTTAAGTGCGATCTACTAGAGGTCCATCCAGGAGAGGGAGATGGGGAATTTTGGTGCGAAATGAAAGCGCCATCGAGGAGGGGTTCGCGCTCACGACCAAACTCCCCTTCTCCGACCTCTGGCTAAATTTGCCACGCTTGTATTCCTTCCAGAAATCGGACCATTTCTCAAAACAAATTTTATCCTACCCCAAGAATGGTTGACCTTTCAGTCCTTAAACATCGGCTTTAGTGTACATTAAGCAATCTTAGTCTCACAAATGAAGTGAACGACTGTTGAAATGCACTCTTACCTGTTAACAACTTTCTTGTATAGTTCATTCCATTCTTCAGGATCTTTTTCAGAACCTATCTCCGGGTTAAGCTCCTTGAGATTCACTCCTGCTATGTTTACACCACTCCATATGGGCACTACAAAGAACACAAAAACACGTTAAACCAGAAACTATATATATATATATGAGACACTATAGAGTCCATCCAATGTTAAACCTCTCCCTGGTTTGCAGGTACCCATTTATACAACTGGGTGGAGAAATGCACTGTAAAGAAAACAAAACAATGAACCAAGCAAAACGTAAATACGGACCTCTCAATCTCGATGTCCAGCACAGTAGCCAGGAGATCACGGCAATTTCCAAAAACCTGATCTAGTGCCAACTACATTTGTAAGGGACACATTTGAGAAAGGATTATTGATGACATACCACTAGCATCGCCATGCTCGCCGATGATCCAGCCATGCACATTGTTTGGTGCGATGTTGAGTTTCTCACTGATCAGAAAATGAAACCGAGCTGTATCCAGGTTCGTTCCACTTCCGATCACGCGCTCATGGGAAAGACCGCTGATTTTCCAGGCAACATACGTCAGAATGTCCACTGAAAATTGGAGAAATAAACGTCAGGCCTCACAACATCCCCCGGGGGGGGGGGGGGTGTTATTAAAAAAGTTTTGTACGGAGAGGCTTCGCCCCGAGGTCCAACCCCTTACCCTTTTTATAAATACCATTTTGACAGTAAACGCACCCCTTTCGTATACTTAAAAGACATGGCACACGGTTTAAACAGGTATACAGCCATAAGATGCGCCTGTTTGAAAAATTATAATTGAAGGTCCTTTTAATACGGGCGGAGCCTCCCCGTATAGGCCATTATGGGAGTACCCCCCCCCCCCCTGGGGGCACAACACTTTGTATTCCTAATATAGAATCCTAAGGCAAACTGTTGAAATATCTGGTACACTTTGAGTGCTTCAACCGGCAAAATCACGGTTGGTTTGAATCGTTGTGTAAACAGTTCGTTTTAACATTAGACTAACATTACTGTCTTACTTGATTCGTTGCTGTAACATTGTTTTGTTTCAACTGGTTGCTACAAAAACGTCTTAATTAAAATATGAACGCTTTTTTATCCATATAATTATGAGAAATACCTTCTACGGTTCTAAAACGGCTTTTACCCTTATATCATCCCTGATGAATGAAGTATGACCAAACCAACAAAAAATCAAACGAAAGAATAAACGCAAGAAGTGTACGTGTAAGCTGGGGAAACGCTACTGGAGCATAACAGTAAACATAAATGAAACACCTTTTTCTTATTAATGTGTTAGTGGTTACGCCGCCCCTGTATACCGGGCTATAAACACTCGCACAAGCAGTAATTTATCAAGCCTCTTATGCTTATCACTGGTCTGAACACCTTGTGCTCAATTTTGTTGACTGTCGTACGTGCCTAAATACTTTATCTATGCTGCAGTAAAAACGTCACCATATAACTGAGGTTATTACCTGGGTTGGATACAATCATCAGAATGGTATCAGGGCTGTGTTTCACTAGTTGTGGAATAATTCCTGTAAACACAATCATGACGGAAATGCATTAATTAGCATACAACATCTTAACAAGCAGCTTCACCATGAACTAAAGCAATAAAACCATTAAGGAGGCAGCATGGCCGAGTGGTTTGGGGTGCTGGTGTTGTTATCCGGAGGATCCGGGTTTTAAATCCTGATTTCCACGCTTCATTGAAAATGTTTATATCAGGCCTGGAAACTTGCTACATTATATAAACATAACATTGCGTTACTTAACATTGCATTACAGTAAACACCCGCGAGTAAGAACCTAGTTTTTTTTTCAAATTAGCCTAAACAGGTTCTTACATAAATGGTAGTTACCGGTAACACAAATTTAGGCTATTTAGGTTCTTTAAAGATTCTTATTTTCTGAGGAAAAATTTACATTGTTGCTTATTGAACTTTTAGTAATATTCAGCCTTTTATTTGTTTAAAATGTGCAAACCAAACAAGTGTTTATGTAAAAATGAAACACTTTTTATTCAGTATACACGTACAGTAAAGCCTTGTCCACCCTTTTTTTTCCAAAAGTAAACATTTTTAATCAATTTTAGAAAATAAGAACCTGTTTTCAAATTTTAGGCTAAATGGGTTCTTATAAAAATGGGTTCTAATTTGCAAATTTTACCCTAACAGGTTCTTGAATGTTAGGTTCTTACTCGCGGGTTTTACTGTACAATACATTAAATTACTTTACGCTACGTTACATCACATTTAATACATTGCATTACATAACCTTTGAAGATGTGTACGTTTCTCTGTACCAGGTCCCTCCTACTTTCTCCCTCTTTCTGTCGTGAGCCCGCGGTCACAATACACAAGTTGGAGTTCGCACTTACGGCGTAGTCTAGGTGAGTGTGAAGAAAAAAACTTGCTACGCATTGTAAGATTTTAACGAAAAACGTGTTTGATGTCAAGAAAGAGCAGACAATTTCGATAGTCGTCTAATAGAATAAAAAATATATATCACGATTTCGGTTTTACAAAAGTCACAAGAGCTAAAAGAACCATTTGAAAAAAATCATCTTATGTTTTACCGAGGTCACTATCACACAGACGTTACAGTGAATCTATGAAAAATCTAGACTCTAAGAGTCTTCATGGAATATTGCCCAATGTAAAAAAAGGTCAGTAATTCGATCATAATGGTGACAATAAAAATTTCCAAGAAACACACGAAAGAAAAGTACTGGGTTCTTTTTCTCAATTGAGCAATCAGGGTCCCTATCTTGCATTTTAAACACATATTGTAATCTTACTTCAAAATTTCCGTCTGGCTGCATTCCAGGAAAAAGGCGGCGACTTGTACGGTACGGTACAGAAATAAGGTATTTATTTTATCTAAGTTCCCGACCTAGTGCTGAGCTTGTACTTAAAGAAAATAGTTCGGTAGCGCATATATTTCATGATTTGAATAAACAGCAAATAAACAGAATTTTTACCAGTGCTCGCCAAGATACTGACGTGCTTGACAAATCGCTGGCAATGCTGTAAGTCCAGCATTTCTCCTTTTAACTTGTCTTCCATCATGTCAATCAATGCTATTTCACGGCAAATACCCTGTCAAACGATTCAATCACATCTCTTTCACGTAAAATGACTTAAAATCAGTGTCAAAGTGAAAGAAAGAAAGAAAAAAATAGATGGATGACTGGATGAATGAATGAATGAAAGAATGAAAAAATGAAAGAATGAAAAAAAGAAAGAAAGAATGAATGAATGAAAGAAAGAAAGAAAAAGAAAGAAAGAAGGAAAGAAAGAAAAAGGAAGGAAAGAAAGAAGAAATGAATTAATAAATAAATGAATGATGAAATGAATGGAAGAATGAATGGATAAAAGAATAGATGAATGGATAGAAGAATGAAAGAAAAAAAAGAAAGAAAGAAAGAGAAAGAGAGAAAGAAAGAATAGAAAAAAAGAAGAAAAAATGTGTACTGTGCTTTTCACCTGCTGCATAATGCTGTAAGCACATGCCATGCCTACTTGTCCAACACCAACAATTGTCACTTTACTTGGGGCTGGTTTTTCCTCAGAATCATAAACCTTCTGCATTAACTGTTCCTGTACAGATGCCATGGTGACTAAAAGCCAGGGTAAAATTGCAATAACTATCAGAAGGGGAGTTCTAAAATGAGTACAATACAGCTTAAAGTTAACTTAACCCTCCCCCCCCCCCCTCACTGCACTTAGGCGAAAGTAACATCTCATCCCCACTTGTTTAAGCTAAGGGACCTGCAGTATTATTTAGAGGGGGAGGGCTGGTGCAAATGAAGGGAGGCTATGTTCAAGTTCTCCTGACCCTTCCCTTATATTTCCGGCTGTCGTTTCTCTTTGCTGAAAAGTTTTACTTTTTGGCCAAGAAAAACGACAGCCAGAAATACGTCTGTGTTCGCAGGCTATTTTATATTAAAAATGGGGAAAAGAAATTAGTTCTGAACAGATAGCAAAAAATGATGATAGTCTCTTTAGTGACAGGATGTTCAAATAACAGACATGGCTGACTTGCCAGTACTGGTATAACTCTGAGACTATCCATGCTATAACTAGTGGTAACCACAGGTTAGAAAGTGCGGGCCTCGACAAACTTTTGTTTTCGGATTCTAATCGTTCTTTGTGAAGGAAAAAAAATTCTCAACTTCCCAGTGTTTGAACGATACATTTTCGGATCCTTTTGCATTAACCGTTCATGGTGGAAGATTACGGATTGATAATTGACAAATAAATAACTGTTGTTGGAATCATTCGTTTTGCTCTGGTTTATCTGTGATACAATCACAGAAAATCTTCTCAAAACCAACGCCTGAACAACGTCTTCAAAACGTAATGTTTCTTCCATGTGACAGAAGCCTCGATCTTATGTGACAAACTGTTGACATTGACACATTTTTCGCATTTTTATCGTCTTGATGAACAGATTTTCAACTTCCGGTGTTTCGACAAACTGATTTTCCTCCGTCGGCAAACTCGCTTTGTTGTCAGTGTTATAAGGAATTTCTCGAGAATAACCGTTGTTGGAATCATTCGCTTTGCCGTAGTTTATCTGTGATACAATCACAGCAGATCTTCTCAAAAGCAACACCTATAAAACAACGTCTGCAAAACGTAATGTCTGCAATCTTCCGACAGAAACCTCGATCTAATGTGACAAACTGTTGATTTTTCGCATTCTTATCGCTCTTGGAGATCGAGACAAGATTTTTCTCTTCCGGTGTTACGACAAACTGTCGTGATTGACACATTTTTTGCATTCCGATCGTTCTTAGTGGAAGAACAAAATTTTCAACTTCCAGTTTGCAGATAGCCTTTATAAACGTGGCGCGCACGCGTAATACGCAATCCGCTGGTCACTGTCAAGATTAGGGTTGGGGGCCTCTCTTGGGCCCGCAATGAAAAGCATTGAAGAAGAAAAAATGAAAAGTTCAAGTTTAAGAGCATGTTGCCCAGCTGATGCAAACAGAACAAAACAACCCGCTGGATTAAACAAAAATAGATAAACACCTGTTAGTTGAAAGTCTATGTACTGTGTTTTTTAGGCCTGCCCTTATTTGATTGGCTGCAATTCATGTTCTGTTTCAGGACAGAAGTATTTCATTTTCATAAAAGTGTTTTTTGTCATGGGTTTTATACATGAGCCTCTGCTTTAGATATGGAGGGCAACTTGATCCTGTGTCGTGACTTTGATAAATTGATTGATTGAATGACTGGTTGGTTGTGACCCCACTTTTAGAGAAAAATGTGACTAAAACCAGTTCCTGGATTTTAAAAACAGTTTTATTTGACGATCTACACAGTCCCCCTCCCCCTCCCCACCTGACACACTCATGCAAAATCAAGCTCCTCTTAAAGTTCAAAATGACTTTTGAAAAGTCAAC
>NW_027558365.1:0-11219 GCF_052425735.1 Oculina patagonica
ATTAAGGTGATTCCACGGTATTGCATTGCGCATCCTTTCTGCGCATAAGTTTTCGCGTCCTTTAGCGCGCGCACAAGCGCGCGCGCACACAGAACACTACAAGATTCCCTTCAGGCTAAGCTCAGTAAGGAAATAAATGGTCATTTTCTCTTAAACGAGCACGGTGACCCCCATTTTTTATTGCATTAATTTAAATGTCATACGGTTGTCTACAATATATCGCGATTTTAAAAAAAGTTTAAAATTCTACATTGAGATATTTTAATTTTAATGCCGTAAAAAATACGTTTTTAGGTAGTGCCGTTAACGTGCGCACGAAGCAAAATCTTAAATTTCTTTCCTTATCTTAATTCCTGTACAATAAGAATAGTTTTTAATATAAGATCAAAGTCTATTTTGTTGAACTAGACTAATTCTTTAATGCAAAATGTTTTTTCTGGAAATAATAGCGATCCCCATTTGGATTACTAGGGTTCCTAATATATATCTCGCGGGTCGTATATTTGCTATAATGTCCATCCATTTTACACAAAAACTAGCGCGGTGACCCCCATTTTTTATTTCATTTTTTTAATGCTCATAACATAATTGTAACCTGGACCAAGTTTCAGAAAATTTTTAATACTCCTTCTATTTCAGTGGAATCACCTTAAAGACAAGCGTCAAAGTTTACCATTTTTAACCAACCAAAATATATGAGTCGCAAAGCGCCCAGCCGTCGCAACTGACAAATACAGCATTTCCTCCGCATAAATTAAAAAATGCTTGAACTAAAAGACGTTTGAATTCTTCCATGATATGTTCGAACAACAATGCCCAGGATAAACCTTCTACTCATACTAACTTCGTGCAAAAAAGTCGATATCTCGACGAGATCTTTGATTGCAACCTGCAATGCAGCAAAATGTTGTGTTGCAAGTTACAGAAAAAGTTGAACTATCCTTTTCTATTCGCAATGTTGCAAGTCAGGTCTCTGTGTGTAACATTTCAAGTGCAACCTGCAACGCAGTGGTGATGGAATCAGCCAATTACAGCCCGTCTACGGGAGTGATTACCACTGATATTTTAATTATTCAGCGGGCGTGCTACAAGTTACAAACAAAAATAGCGCACCTGTGACACCTCCTCTGCAATTTGCAATGATTTTTAGTCATCATTATTGTGTTGCAAGTCCAGGAAAAATTGTCTTGTGTAACATGGCCTTTAGTACGGTAGCAGTTGTTCAATTTATAATTCCATTGTAATTTCATGTCAGTTCAAGTGTGTTGTTCAATTATAATAGGTGATTGCAGCTATTTTTTTCTTCAATCAGAAAGTGGTGTACTATCCTTTATTTTCCGAAGAGTTTTATTTTCGTCAATTTTTTGAATCACTTAAAATTGTTCAAGAATCATTTGCCCCGGACAATTTATTTTATGTGAGATCATCTGGTCCCCTCGTGTGACCTGTCCACAACTTAAAAATTTAATCCATCTTAAAACAAATCACAATGTTTCTGAAACAAGTCCCACTGTATGAGCTCAAAATGAGTTTTCTGACCATGTCTTACATGTAGTATTAAAGCCTTTCAGGCATGTGGAGAGTGGCTATTTAAGGGATTTGCCACGATCACCCCCCCCCCCTCTGCGTACCATCATTTGTAAAAAAAGTTACAACCATCTTCTTGGTGTGACAGGTTGTCATAGCAACATTATAACTTGTCAAAAATTCTACCTTCAGGGCTTGGGCCCCGTTTTTTTATTTTCGTGCTGCATGAGATGTGTGGCAGCTGGACTTAACATGATTGTAGGAATGTATTATAATTTGTATCTCTTGCAGGTTTCTGTTAACCGTTCTGGTAAAAGCAAGGTAATCTTCACTATGGGTGTGGCTCGGGATTTCTGCACCAAGCTAACATCCTTTGCAAATTTCCTTGCCCAAGGTGAGTGCTTCTTTTACAGTTCTTTTATCCATGTTTCCTAAGTTAATCTTTTTTGTTTGTTAACGTAATTATTTTTATTTTAAAATCAGGACTCAAAAATATCTTTTTTGCACCTTTGATTTCACTAGCCTAAACCAATTTTCTACTAGGTTCAATATGATAACTGGTTTTTTTTTTTTTTTTTTTTTTCACAAACAGAACAATGCGCCATCTGGGCACTCAACACATGGAAAGTCTGCCTTCCATGAAGGCAAAGACTTCTGTTTCTTGGTGGGCACTTTGCCGTCTTAACGGGGTCTTTTCCTCACTTTTTTTGCTTCCACCCACCACAAAATAATCCAAGTCAGTCCTGTCAATTAGCAAAGTAGCAAAGGGAGAGAATGAGAAAGGGTATTATTTTGCCATCATACTTAAAAAACACACACTTTTTAATCCTAGCACCAAAACGTGATGAAGAATCATCAGAGGAATCTGGCAATTTAATGAGGTAATCAAGTTATTTTTATCATTATTATTTTGAGTGCTTAGCATTTAATTGCCCTGAGAGGTGTTGCTCTGTCACTAATCATAGTGTTTAGAGTGTCAAACAGGGCAGAAATCAATTCCTTTGATGCAAGTAATAACAGGTGTCTTCTCACGTATTGCACTTGCATTTTGTTGTTGAAGGAGATAATTATGACCAAAAGACTGAACAAATGAGTTGCCTCAACTAAAGCAATTTTCAATGTATGAAATGTTTGTCAAAATGCCATGGCAATTCTTACCACTCATTTAGCAAATGGTTTGAACACAGGAGTATCTCAGTAGTTTGCATAGTGTGATCATCCAGATTACTTCAGAAAAGAGCTGTTGTTGACTGATATTTCAACAACCTCAGCAGAAGTCATCTTCAGAGTCAAGTGATAAGTTAAACCTGGCAATGGTGTTGTAGTCTGGTCTGTTCCATTGAAGCTAATTGGTCAGTTTTGCTGTGATGTTATTGGCTGTAAGACTCGTGTAAACTTTGTCAACAGTATTTGGTCAGTTTTGACCTGTCTATCGACTTAGTCAAATTAAGTCATTCTGTTTGAGGTCCGTTCATCAGTTTTGTTTACGACTTGAAAAAGTCGTCGGTAATTGTCTATATTATCAGCAACTAAATGTCCTGTCGGCTGCTAGTATACTGTAACATTGTTCTGGTTGCTTTTCAGTCGTTTAAGTGCTTGTTGATCGTCTTTAGCCTCCTGTCCTCCATTTTTGACATGGACTAATCTCAAAATCCACAATTAAAACCTTGACCACCATTTCATCCCGCATTAGTGATAATCAGCCTTTAATGAACAACCTGGGCCTGGTCTGGGGCATAGTGGGACTAACAGAATGCATACATGTACTTTCTCTCTGTGTTTTTGTTGTTCTAAGTAAAACTTAACTTAGTAAAAGAATGTGTGAATCTTACTGTAATTTTCTGTTTTTGTTTTTTGTAGCGAGAGCATCAGAGGACCAAACAACAGAATGTACTATCTTGACCTCAAAGAAAACAACAGGGGAAAGTTCCTCAAGGTTTGTGAACTGGCTGAATAATAAATTATTACTTATATACATGCTGAAATGAGAAAATGTATTAAAGCAATGTTAAGGTGTAAACAAAAAATAAATATTAATGCTAAAGGAAAATGATGTTATGTGCCCCCAACCCCCCCCCCCAAAAAAAAAAAAAACAAAAAAAAAAACAAACAAACAAACAAACAAACTGGAAACGTTTCAACAAAACTTGCTCTTGTAGATCAACCAAACTGGGACATATGGCCGTGGAGGTCGTACAAATATTGCTGTTCCTGCTCAAGGCATTGTGGACATCAGAAATGCACTTTCTGAGGTGTTGGAGGAGTACGGCTCAGAAGAAGGTAGGTGAATCTGCTGTCAACCATACTAATAGGTTGAGCTTTTTGTGCAGATTTATTTACTCTTCCTGCAAATAAGATATCATTGCCAGTTATCATAACATCAAAGTTATTGCTCTTCATAACTATCACCACATAATTGTGGTGTGGTTCCTCCCCAATTTCCCCTTTTTTCCCCTGTCTCGCCCTAATTCCGAACTTTGATTGTTCAACTTGACTGCGTTCTTCACCAAGGATTGCATTAAGATGTATAATCTTAAACAATCATGTTTTGACTTCCTTCCTTCAAGAAAAAAATTTCACTGGAAAAAAATATAGGTATATTTTCAGGTTTTCAAAGTGCAAAAGTCAACAGAGAAATCACTACCAAAACAAATAGTTCACAAGGAATAGTGTTGACCAATTTGCCCATCACAATTTAACTAGAATTGTTACCAGTAACTGAGTGCCTTGTTGTTTTTGTGTAGTGTTTTTTCGACATATGAGCAATATTCTTTTCTAGAGTAGTATTACTCCATGTCTTTTGATGCCAGATATGACCCCCACCCCACCCCTGCCAGATATAAAGATGTAGAATAGCACAAAACTTATTTTTAAAAGGACCTTCTTTATTTAACTCTTGTGGAATTCTGGTTAATTCTTTTCAGCACTTTCTGTTTCAGAGGAGGTAGCCAGTGACTTGCCCCCCTCACGTGAGCAACGTGTGGAGCAAAAACGCTTCTACTTTGATGTTGGTAGCAATACAAGAGGAGTGTATTTGAGGATTTCTGAGGTGAGCTCATTGCTTTCTGAAGTGATCTCCATTTAAACCCTTGTGGTTCAGAGGGCAAGGGCCAAAAAAAATTGAGAAAAAGATAGAATGTCCATAAGGCCATTTTCTCTTGTGTACGTTATGATTCAATCCAGCTTCTAAAGTTACATTTACATGTGAACATTCACCATAAATGCATATAGAATTATGAAAAAGCTGGACTGCTTTGATATTAAGCCCCACCGCCAAGCTAGATTAAAACCCATGTCAGATGCAAAAATCTGGGGCCTTATAAGCTAACTGTTATGAGTCAGAGTGGTTACCATTGATATTGAACTGTTGGGACCACTACGACTTACCCCCTCCCCCTCCCCCTCTTCAGTCCAACCAATAAATTCTCAGGATTTAGTTAAAAGCATGGCATTACCCAGTACCTACATGTATATTTGCAACCATTTGCTGTGGTACTTGGAGTTCACCTACATACATCATACATCACTATTATTTACCTCAGATTTGAAGAGTAGCTTAATAAAAAGGGTTTTATTTCCGAGCATATCAACAGTCCGCACAGTACAATCAGCAAAGACCAGACCACAACACCGGGAACTCCATGCCCTTCTCTTTATGATAACTGTTCATGCCCTACTCTTTACCTCAAGTTGTTGCACTTAGAACATTACTTTCTTTGTCTCCAGGTAACAGCCAATTATCGGAATTCAATCACAATACCCAAGAGAGGGTGGGTCAGTGTGAGGGATATTATTGGTGAGTCTTAGCTTCTCAAACTCATTAATAATTCCTTCTAGTTAAAACAAAGGAAATTCGAACCGTGACAGAGTTTGGAAATCTGATCTTAATTAGCATAGATTTTGACCATTTTATTTTTCCATTTTCGTTGTAGTTTTAGTCGATTGAGAAGATATATCAACCACTCGACAGAGTGTTTCATCACATTTCAAAACACCTCGAAGTTCGTCAAAAATACTCCGCTGCGCGTCGTACTTTCAACTCTCTTCTCGATGTTTGGAAATGTGATGAAAAACGCTGTCTCGTGTTTGATGTATTACTTCTTATTCTGACTATTTATAATTTAAGTATTATTCTCATATCACAAGAGGTACCAATTGCCAAATACATGTAGTGCATTTTTTGCCCTTTTATTAGAATTTGTTTGCTGTCATATATTTACACAGACATACATGCATAAATATATAAATATTAATTTGCTGTTGTTTAACGTACTTTAAAGAGGGGCTTATTTCAAATCATATTAGAAAGGGCTCATATAAATTTAATAAAGTGGACTTTTGAATGTTTCATTGCTGATTGGTAACACATTTTCACAAAAAGCAACAATAAGAAGTTAATGTGGTTTAAAAAAAGTATGTTTGAAAGGGTAAAGTTGCATTGTTTTTGTTTTCCATAAAATAATTGTCTTGATTTACATGTACCGTCTATGGAAGGGGAACGCTTAAAAGAGATTGGGGGCTTTGGAGGGTGGGACTTATTAGGGGAGGAGGCTTAAGAGAAATGGGGGGGTGCAGAACTTTAATGGTATTCAATGTCTTGTTTTTATTTGTGCCAGAGTAACTGAACCCCCAAGTAGTACAATCATGTCTGTTTCTACTTGCATTTCAATATGGGGATATTTTTAAATTGTACATATTATCAATTAAATAAATCGTCTTTATTTTACGAGGGTAGCACTTAATAGTCTTGCAACTAACAAACCTGTGGCCCATTGAATTGAAATTTAGAAGTGTTGGTTTTTGTGGAGGGAGAAAAACCAGAGAAACACCCTCAGAGCAAGGGCGAGAACCAACAACAAACTCAACCCATATTATGACGTTGGGTCCGGGAATCAAACTTGGGCCACATTGGTGGGAGGCGAGTGCTCTCACCACTGCGCCATCCCTGCTCCCCCTAAATTGATCTTATGAAGTTAGGAGTGAAAAGGCATCTAACTAATTGTTTACTCATTTTTACCGTCAGATGACTTTGTGAAGAAGATGGAAGATGATGAGGAAGAGGAGGAGGAGGAAGAGGAGGAAGAAGAAGAAAGAGGAGACTAGTTCAATGTCTTCTCCAAAGCCTCCTGACTTCTCTCTATTACTTTCTTTCTCTTTTTCTCTCTCTTTTTCTCTAATCTCCCCCTCCTCCCAACACACAAAGCCTTATTACTTAGCCTCTCCCCCGGAATACAGTACACAGCCTTCTTTCTCCTCCCCTGCCGAAAAAAAAATGCAAACACTTTTAAAATAATATCAGAAGCAAACTTAACTTTCTTGTTGTTGTAAACAGAAAGAAAAATTTATTCTTATTTCAGAGGGTGCAAGAAATTTTAACTCTGCAGATTACATTTTTTTGTTGTAATCGCTTCGGCTTTTGAATGCCATGCACAGAAAAAACGAAATTTAATACTAAATTTCTCATGCTTGTACAAAAAAAATTTAAGCCTTCAAAAAGCGGTCATTGTGATGTGATAAGTGATATTGTAAGGTGAACACTGTTAGCCAGCACACAGTGGCTGGCTGAGGTTTACAGTCATCTGATGTGAGTCTGCCTAGCAATAAAATTTGGACAGAGTCCTGAAATGATGTCAGTGTTGTTTCTATTAATCAGCCTTACCCCCCCCCCCCCCTTCCTAAGGAGTTTGATTTCATTGATGATGATCCTTAATGACGATGATGATGATAATGATGATGATGATGCATTAGGGATGGACCATTATTTTCTTGGAAGGGGGATATTGATTTATGCACCCCTGCAAACCTCGTTTTATACATTTCAAGTTTGCAAACAATTTATTTTATCCCCGCAAACAGTTTTTTAATATTTTTCATCCCCACCCCCCCCTTCCTTCAGAAAAATAATGATCCGCCCCTTATGGCCTTATAGGGTATACACAATTACTGGTGTTCCAGTAGTTTACAATGTGGCACTGAATCAAACAAACAAATATTTGAATAAACAGAAACTTGTTTAAAACTCTACTGGTGGTCGGGCCAGTTGGCTACATATAAAGCGTACAGGAAGTGAATTTAGGACCACTGAACAGAAATTCATCTTAGAGCAGGGAGGAAGATTTTTTCTGCAGAGGATCCCAAGAAATTAAGCCCCAGGCGGGACTCCCATATGAAACAGGCGGAGATGCTCGTCTTCTCGCTCAGGGGTGTAAATTTTGGTCTTTTTTAAGGGTGTTTCAGGCAAAACGCCAATAATTTTAGTTTTAGTATTTTCTTTTTCCAATTGCCCATAATACACTTGGTTTGCCCCCCAAATTTTGCATAAACTATTGTTTTCAAATTCTCTTAGGAGGACTGCATATTTCCAGAACAATAGTTCATGCAAAATTTGGGGGGCAAACAAAGTGTATTATGGGCAATTGGAAAATGCTTGAACCACGCCCAGATTGGCCTCTTTTAGGGTTCCCTTTCATATGGAAGTCCCTCCCCCCCCCCCCCCGGGTTTCGAATACCAGATGTTTATTTTAACCGCGCTCACCCGAATACTTCGAGATCAGCCAACAAAACGTCTCTGGCACCCTGGGGGACCCCAGCGTAGTCTTTCAAGAGAATGTCATCAGTGCCATTTAGATCCCGGACACAAATCTATCCTGAACCTGTAATTGTAGAGGAGTTAATCACAATTCATGATTTCTCCTTCCGTCGAGCCGTGGAGCTTACCCATTACTTGACCGCTTATCCTAGACTTCAGCTTTTTTAGTAATTTAATGTTATGTTTGGTAGTTAGTAGGAAAAGACTGAGATCAAAATTTCTTTGCTTTTTAAAATAAAACTCAAAGAATGGTGACCAACCTCGTTTTCAGGGCTTTTCCCTTGGTAAAATTCATTCTCGTCCCCATAGCCCTTTCGTTTCTCTTAGCCGGCTTGGCACGAGAAAACGGAGGGCTCTGGGAACATAGGATTTTTGAATTAATTCGAATTTTTTGGATTGGCTGTTTGGAACAAAGAATTCCTAAACGGAAGTCAAAAACATAACGACTCTCTCATACATTCTTTTGAAACGTCATGACTGCATACATGAAGACCGGAAGTCCTAGAATCTAGGACTGGAAATTCTCTGTCCCCAGAGCCCTTCGTTTTGAGAAACGAAAGGGCTATGGGGACGAGAATGGGTAAAATTACCAACGGAAAAGCCCTGGGAACGAGGGTGAATGGGGTTGAACAAGAACACAGAACAAGACAAACAAAATTTAAAATATATTCAGGGAACATTTCCTTCATGTTTTTTAGGATGCACCGTTCCTATCACATAGCCGGGACAACTGAGACAGGTGTCACTAAAGGGCTTTAGGTTTCTAACCCCTATATGGCTCGAATTTAAAATATACAAATTCAGCTTCCTAATGTCTGAATTCTACAAAGCTACGATGGGGGGGGGGACAAAAAAATATTTGTCTCCATTACGTATTTTTGCATAATAATATGCGGAAACAAATTGTGTTACTATGCACAAGACAATTCGTAAAATGTCAATATTTTGGGATTGTAACAAGCTTTTCACGTTTAGTAATGTAGCATGAAGCGGTATCATTTTTTTGTTCTCAAAACAATCGTCTTATTAAATTAAATCACAGAAACTTTGGGATGGGTTTGATCATTAGGATGATCATGAGCACAATTTTCAAAGCCCTAGTTTTGTAAGTATGTTTGCTTAAATTGTCACGATAGTCAAATATACCTTGCATGACTAATAATCGCGGTCGAGAAAAAAATCTTGTTAAGTTTATATTTACAGTCTACTTTCCAATGACTCAGTAAAACTTTCTACTATTGTAGGGCTTCAGTCTTATTAAGCACTAGTCGAGACATCTCTTCGTCAACATGTTCTCTGCGAAATCGGTTTGTTTTTACTTGTCGCTAATTTTTGTGGCTGTACCCCACGTTCTTTCGTCAACTGGAGTGAACAAGACAGCGGGTAATGGAAAAGTTTTTATCACTGGAGATCACAACGAAGTTGTTGTGTCCACGGCCCGAGAAACGAAGATCGAGCTTGACGAGATTAAAAGCAAACTTCAATCGTTGAGCAAGAAAACGGAAAAGTTGTCCGTACAAGTTCAAGCGATGGCCCAGAGTTTAACCACTTTGGAGAAAGAAGGTATGGACCACCCCTCTTATCAATAGACTGTTCACAGTTTCTGTAGATTCTCGTATTTTCGATCGTTGGTCGCGGGAAAAGAACCACGAGAGAATTGGATCTTGCTTCGCGCTCCTGCCCGCTTCGCTCGCTGTTTCTTTTGCGTAATTTTGCATTGATAAAATGGAGAGGCCGTGAATAGTCTAGTCTACTTAATTTAGCAAATACCTAACCATACAGCTCCGCAGTACTGGTTAACCTCTGAAATACAACCATTTTCCAAAAACCAATCACCTTCGGCTTGACTTATTAATACAGTAAAGATCGATCGAAAAATTTCAACAGCACACTAACTAAGCACAATTTGTTACCGGAGTATTTAGTAGGCAATTTAGTAAAATTTGCACTTCAGATGAGATTACCAGTTTCATCACATATTTCGTTAGCCAAGGTCCGTCTATAATATAATCGACAAAAATTCACAAATTAGTAAGTGAGATTGAATTTTTTAAGAAAAAGTAATTATTTATCACGATAAAAAATTTCTTTTGGTTTCACCGAGGGGCAGATTACGGTCTGTTGTTCCCGCGAAAAGGAACCAATGATTACGTCATCACACGTGGCATGCCAAGCCTCACAGCCGTGACAATGTGTTTTTGGATGAAAACCGCTGACAAAGGAAATAGAGGAGTTCCACTGAGCTATGCCACGTCTAAAGATCATAACGAATTGGCCATCTGGGACTACAGGAAGTTTCAGATATTCGTGGGAGGCACTCGCAGGTACAACAGTTTCTCGTTAGCTACTTGAAGTAACCTTTCATTATTCTGATACACGAAAAGAGAACTGAAAAATACATGTGAATTTAAATTAAAACATTTAAAGGGACTATGTTACGGATTTTAACAGATTTTTGAAAAGCCAAAATTTATATTTTTGTCGTAAGAAATCTAAAAATAATGGTACATTTTTAGTAACAATTCCTATATTAGAGTACTGAAACTGTTTACAAGCGTGTTTGGCTGCGGATGGCTGGGATGGAAATGGATTGCAACTTGACAAAGTGAGGCTAAAGTTTTAAAGTTGTTTCCGCGCGTCTTCAAAACAAAAATGATATTTATAGCTAAAGTTTGATTTCTATCTTTAAATTAAGATTATATCTTCCTTTAGATGTTCAAAGAACTATTTTTCATGGGTAAAGTTGTCTATCACTAATTTTCAGTTACTTTCAAGGTTAGACTTAACAGTCCAAAATTGTTACTCTATCTCGATCGTTGGTCTATCTAGCTTGATTTAGGGACGGACCATTATTTTCTTGGAGGGGGGGGGGATGAAAAATTTTCCTCTGCAAACTTTTTTTTTTAGTTTATGCACCTCTGCAAACATTTTTTTTCGAAATTCTTACTATTTTTTGTTATACATATCGTGTTTGCAAACAATTTATTTTGTCTTTCCAGGCCCTGCAAACAATTTTTTTTCAATATTTTTCATCCCCCCCCTCCAAAAAAACAATGGTCCGTCTCCGTCCCTTATATGAAAAGGATACAACTAACTAACAGCT
>NW_027558366.1:0-11208 GCF_052425735.1 Oculina patagonica
AAATGATAACCCATTCCCCAAACTGGAGGAATTGGTTATTGTTTTATCAATAACTAACATTACATTAATTTATATTTGACCGATGTACTTCAACTTTTCCGCAGGGGGATAAATTGTAAAGTAAGCATTCAATTGGAAATATAGTTGAACCTCTCTAACACGGACACAGAAGGGACAGAGCAAAGTGTCCGTATTAGAGAGGTGTTCGTATTATAGAGGTCACCACTATGACGTCCAGTTGACTTTATCGACGGCTGAAAGTATTTAGTTACTCGAAATGTTCTGCAACGTAATGCTGCAGGTAAAAAAAAATAACACTAAGCAAAAATCCGAAATGGTCTAAGATGAATAAAGCGTTACGTTGTTGATTTTGAAATCATAGTAGGAAATTGCATTACGAACACAAAATGTTTTCACCTGATCACCGAAGTGTCCGTAATAAAGAGGTTAAGTTATATGAATTTGTTCCCTGAGGCCGAGATTTAGTGTCCATTGTCCGAATAAGAGGGGTTCCGTATTATGGAGATTCTTTTAAGGTGGCCCGCGGCTAATTCCGGGAGCGAAGGTGCTATTTTTTAAATCGAATTTTGGGCATGGAAACCTTAAACGATTTCTCTGATTTTTGGTAGTCGAAAAAACAAATGTTTAAATTTAATAAAGCTTTAAAATTTGGAACAAACAAAAACAGTGAACACGAAATATAAGCACTTTTAAATTAACCTAGTTTTTAATAAAACGCGAATATTTTCTAAACGCGAAGATAGATTTTTTTCTTATTGCTGTCAATACGTTCAAATTATCCAAGAATTCATGTGAGCAAGTTTCAACGAAATCGGCTGGGTAGAAACTGCTGCACAGTTGACTGTTAGATTTAAGCTTAAAAATATTATGCTTGTATATTTTTGCCAGTTGTTACAACAACGCTTGTGTAATGTTTTGATTGCATTGATTATTTGAAAGCTTAATACCAGCTAAAACAATGCTGAAAATTTTGAAAAGATCGGAAACTCCTAGCAAAAAGTTATAAGCAAATAAAACAGAAGATGTATACGGTGCGTAAGGTGTATTTTTTAAAATATTCATTGTTTTTCGAACTATAAAAAAACTACCGATTTTTTTTCTTTTATTTTTAAGTATGAGATAATCCAGCATGTACACAAACGGCCTTATCTAGTTTCGTGTGTGTAGACTGGATTCAACTCGCCGAATTTAGTACGTGAAGATGGCTACCTCTCGTCTTCCATTTTGAAGCGCTTTGGAAACCCTTGTGTTCCAGTAAATTATTCAAACTTGCCGCATTCCCAAGATTTTTTAGCACCTTGAAATAAACGGGCGTTCATTTCCAGGTGCTAAATAATCTTGAGAATGCGGCATGTTTGAATAATTAACTGTTAGTTGAGGGGTTTCCTGAGCGCTTTAAACTGAAGGACGAGAGGTAGCTATCTTGAAGAGCCAAATTTGACGAGTTTCATCGAGACTTCACCCTCGAAACTAGATGAGGGCGTTTGCTTATATGTTGGATTTTTGCATACTAAAAATTAAAAGAAAAAAAATCGGACGATTTTTTTTTAATTCGAAAAAGATTGAATTTTTCTAATTTACAATTTTCGCACCGTAAACCACTTATGCTTCATTTGATTATAACTTTTGCGGAGAATATCCGATCGTTTCAGATTTTTCAGCAACTTTTTAGGAGGTTTTGAGCTTTCAAATGACAGAAGTGATCTGAGCATTAATTAAGCATTGTTGCAATAGCTGGCGAAAATATCCAATTACAATATTTTTATTCGAAAAATAAACAGTCAACTGTGCAGCAATTTCTACCCAGCCGATTTAGTTGAAACTTGCTCACATGAAACTTAGGCTTACTTGAAGTGATTGACCTTAATTTGAAAAAAATCTATCTTCGCGTTTTGAAAATATTCGCATATTTTCGAAAAAAAGGTTTTCCATAAAGTGCTTATTTCTCGCGATTGTTTATATTTTGGGCTTTAAAAGGTAAAGATTTATAAAATTTAAACATTTATTATTACGACTACCAAAAATCAAAGAAATCGGTTACGGTTTTCATCCCCAAAATTCGATTTAAAAAATAGCACCTTCGCTCCCGGAATTAGCCGCGGGCCACCTTAAAGAAAATAAATGAGAATTTTGTCGGGGCATTGGAGGTTGTCCGTAATAGAGGTGGCGGTATTAGGGAGGTGTCCTTATGGATAGGTTCGACTGTAATAAAAAGTCCGAGATAACAAAAACAGCCAATTGCTCACCCGCTCTCTTTTTGCAAAGCTCTGGACGAAAAATATTTGTTTCTTTTAACTTGTCCTAAAAAGAATTGATTTGACATTCATTTTAATTCAATGAGGAAAATGTGTTAGCTTCACTGTTATTACGCTCTTCTTGCCGCGACTAAGCCACGCCTTCTTCGAACGCTATAATTGCTGATGACACAAACGTAAAGCCATGTTTATTTCGCAATCAGCTCGTATTATGCTTATTAACAGATGAGCTCTTTTGTTCCAAATTCAGGCCACTGTGTCAGAGAAGAAAAGAGGATACGAAGGCACCCCGCCCCCCAACAACATCACCATCAAGCAGCTATTTCAAAAAGAAATAGTGTTTCGTTTCCAGATTGCGGAAGGGTGTGAATAGCGTAATGTTTAAGGAGAGGTGGGTTTGGGGTTTATTTTAATTTCGAGGTCCTAGTTCGATCCTAGTGTATGTTAAATTTGCTGAATTTATGCGCGAATGAAAAATAAAAAAACTTCATATTCAGTAGTAACTTCCCATTTAACGCCTACTGTCCATTTTATGTGAAGGGGGCATAAACTCAGACCTGCTACAGTTTGGCAGAGTTCAAGTAACACATTAATATTTCTCCTTATAGAAATAGTATGTGTCTTTCTCTCCAAATAAAGTTAAATTAAAGGGAGCTTGCCTTCACCAACACTTTTTTTTTATTAATGAAAAAATAACTACAAAAAATAATATGTTTCTATCAATATAATCGTAGATGAAATTATTACCTTTTGACAAAAATCTTGATTTATATACATCTCTAAATTGATCTCTAAATTGATCACATGCTCAAGGCACATGCTCAAATCAAATAAATGCCAATTGAAATTCTAGACAAACCAAAACCCTAGTCGACAAGAACAGAGATAAGCACAAATACACTGTTTCGAAGCCATTTCTTCCAAAAAATGCGTGTGGTCACTTAACTTCGACACGTAAACAACAAGGGCAAATTAGTGTAAAAAAGCTACCGTACACAGATCTTCAACCGGGATTTGAATATATCCAGAAGTATTTAGTCAAAAGTGGATTTCTTTTTGCTCGTTCGTCTCGATCCGCGCTGGAAGCTCTTCTGGCAAATATGAAATTATTTCCACAGAATAAGACACAGCCAAGTTGCTTCTGTTGTCAGTGTAACAGCCTTGATAATTACGATTTGCATTTTTGGCGATGCCGTGGAGTTTCGATCAGACTGCGATGGCTTTGAGTAATGCAAAGAATGTTTATATTGTTAATTTCATCTCAGAAAACTTATCCAGCAGTCGCGGTAGTTAATCTTGAGCTTTACATCAAGGTGATAAATGTTGTTCAACATGGCAGTTGCACAGCTTGCTATACGAAACTGTCCATACGAAATTTGATGTTTTAACAGAACTTGACTGTCTTCTTTTTCGTTCTGAACTTTTCGTGCCGACTCGAATGTTTTCGTGATTCACGTGACACTGATCACGCAACTCCGGATACGTCCTCGCGAGAGCCCAGGCAATTTTGCGTGTATTCGCGCGGCTTGTGACGTCGAAGATGCCGTGAATTTTCCCATACACATTAATACATTAATCCGTTACATGAAGTAAAAAAACTTTGTAGCTCTCCTGCACATATGCCCTTCTCTTCAATCAACTTGCCCGTTTTCGGGGCACGGTAGCCCTTCCGTGCGAGCAAACACGGCGGATATACCATGTCATCAAGCTTTTGTTTGCGTTGCAAACACTCTGATTGGTAGAAGTTTTCTTCCGTTTAAGAAAATCGCTAGAATGTTTACTTTACAATTAAACGCTAAAAGAGCTTACTCTAATTTTTTTCCAATACATCGCTTTAATCATACCTTAAACCATTTTCAGCGGCTCGTTTTTTATATCCCCCCAAGGTCCATACAAATTTTCATAATCCCCTCATGCAATCAGCCGAAAAATGAATACCCCCCCCCCCCCCTTCCTCCCTCACAAGAAATATCAAAATAAATATCTGTATAATAGTACACTCTCTTATTATATGAATATAACGAAGCATTTTAACAACGCGAACAAAATTTACGCGTAATAAAATTAACGCGATTTCAAGAAAGGTTCTGGTTAAATCCTTATAATAAAAAAGTTAACATCAATAAAATTAACGCGAATTTTTGAAATTTGCGTTAATAACATGTATCGTTAATTTCCTATAATAAGGTATATATGTTTGAGATTTCAAGAGACATGTTTAATAACAACATCGAGAGAGTTTTGACAGTTTATGTCATACCTATGCCAGCCAGTCTAAGTAGTGCAAATTAGGTATAGATAGCCTGCCAGCTCGTGTGCGAGTACTACCAGGAGTATTGACAGGAACCTCCGTTTCACTGTCACTCTCGTCGACAAAAGCAACACCCTTATTATCATCATCACTCTCACTATCACACTCATCCACGGATTCATCTCCGCTGTTGCCATCCTCTTCACCCTAATTTTCCTGCCGTTCAGCATCATTTCTCTTAAGTGCGACATGTGCCATTATTCTCCTTATCTTATCATTTTTCATCCCAAGGAGAGAAAGTTTATGACGGTCTAAATATTTGTTAAGTTCTTTGACGTATAGCTTGTTCATAATTTCAAACGTGGACGCGATAGTTTTTCCAGTCATATTGTTCGTATCCTTTCATTGAACATTTAAGTGCACATTTGTTGTTCAATTTCATAAAACTGTGCACTGAATTACATTGTTTTCTTTTGCATTCATTGATTCAATAAAGTTGCACTGCTTAGACTGAGGTTGCATTTAATGTTTCCATTTTAGATGTTTTACTTTCTATGCTGTATCGAAACATTACATCTACAGGCCAGGCACACTACTTGAAAACTTCAAATAGCTACTATAGTCTCTCAGAATAATAGAGGTACCCTTGTTGCTTACAATCCTTGAAAGAAGCTGCTGTACTTATCATTTCTTTTTTGACTTTTTTAAAACTATTACAAAAGCTAGACAGAATCTTACAAAAAATAAGCATCCCCCCAGTAGATATTTAACAATTTTCATATCCCCCCTTTTTTTTGCTCTAAAAATTTGAGAGCCCCCCTAAAATACTCTGCCCCCCCCCCCCCCCTGTAGGATACATAATGAATGCAGCCTAAGGAATCTCAACATTTTTTGGTCATGCTGAGGATTATCTTTCCGATATTTGAAGAACATGCTTTTACGAAATTAATTGCCTTCGGCCAACCCTTTTTACTTTGTGGTTGCCAGCGTTCTCCTGATTGGATAGAAGCCTTCACTGTGTAAATAGTTCACCTCGAATCCAAAATAATACCGTATCGTTTCTGAGGAAACGAAACAAAAAAACACCACAAACTCCCAACAATTATAAATGCAGATTTACTGCTGGAAGACGAGTAGGCGGGCAGTTTCCCAGAAACCTACATTGATCCTTTTTAACCACGTCAACAGTCAATAATAAACCGGTATTTCTATGCATAAATGCTTCTGAAACAAATTTCCGTGTCTCTCGTGCTTAGCAATGGACTTCGTGGATTATTCATTGATTTTTATCTGATCGCCAAATGAATTAATTATATAACTTAATTAAAGGGCACAATCTATAAATAGGCGTTCTTTTAACTTGTCCTAAAAAGAATTGATTTGACATTCATTTCAATTCAATGAGGAAAACCTGTTAGCTCCACTGTTATTACGCTCTTCATGCTGCGACTAAGTCACGCCTTCTTCGAACGCTATTCTGAATTACTGTTGACACAAACGTAAAGCCATGTTTATTTCGAAATCAGCTCGCATTATGCTTATTAACAGATGAGCTCTTTTGTTCCAAATTCAGGCCACTGTGTCAGAGAAGAAAAGAGGATACGAAGGCATCCCGCCCCCCAACAACATCACCAAAAAACACCCCAAACTCCCAGCTATTATAAATGCAGATTTACCGCTGGAAGCCGGGTATTTTTTAACCGCGTCAACAGGTAATAATAAGCCGGTATTTCTATGCATAAATGCTTCTGAATCAAATTTCCGTGTCTCTCGTGCTTAGCAATAGACTTCATGGATGATGGATCATTCATCGATTTTTATCTGATCGCCAAATGAATAAACTTAATTAAAGGGCGCAATCTATAAATAGGCGTCAAGCTCAAACGATGTTCATTTCACAGCAGTTTTAATTTTACTCGAGCTTCTGTATCTCTTCAACTTTCATTGCTGATAACGCGCATTCTGCCTGGAGACACAGAACTTCGTTTGGCCAAAAGGTAGGCGAAAAGATTCAGGGGAATTTTTAAGCGTGAAATAGTTAATGATAAGAATTCTTAATTTGCATATTTGTGAAAACAGCCGGATAACACGAACAGTTGAAGTTATGTCTGACAGGTATTTCCCCTTTTATAAACCCGTTCTATGACATTCTTGCATTCCTAGTAATTTTTTGAGTCTAATGCTTGCGTGCGCTTTGCGCATGCGCATTAGACTCTTTGTTATATGAAAAAAGCTGTTAGCAATCCCAAGGGAATGGTTCGGGATCGATAATCGTTCGCTGTAATGTAGAAAACAATGATCAGCTGCAAGAACGGACTCCGTACGGACACGCACGATTAGTTTCAATTAAAAACAGCCAATCAGCGACACGTGTTCCCACGCATAATTAAAAGTTCTTTCTCAAGTCACGATTATTCAACACTTGAACAGGACGAAATAATTTTTCAGTTAAGACATTTGTAAGCTTTTTGTGAAAATAAATCTTCGTTTTCAGTTCAGTTAAGCACTTGTGTTTTCGTCTTACTTAAAAAGCAAGACGTCTTTGAGAAAAAATATTTCGACGGCGACTCGCGTTTATTTACACAATGCGACCAAATATTTATTTTGTTTTAAAAAATAGAAAACTTTACCTCGGTTTTTGTAGTTAAGTCATTCGAATTTTGACCAATTTTTTCTTTACAGTGCAAACAAAAAACCTTCAAAAATAAAAGATGTACATGGATAAATGTAAATCAAGTTACGCGACTAAATCAAAATGCGTTTGTTTGGCCGCTTTGCAGTATTACACTGTCCCGGTCTTTGCCATACACTGAAATCGAATTTCATGCTTTTACGACTCTCAGAGATTTTAAGTTCTTCTTTCAGCTAGAAAAATCATAAAATGGTTACATTGATATGGAAGTGATGATTCGCGAAATTTGTACATCATGATAAACAGTCTTCGCTCCTGTGTATGGTAGCTCGATAATAATTGCCTAGTTTCCAGCGTTCAAAAGGTCATCATTATATTGACGTGAGCATTTACACCCGTTTTTAGGAAAATCTGTCACTAAGTGCTTACAGTACAATGGAGTAACAGTCACTATTTCAAGTGCTTTTATTGCAAAATCTGTTTCAAGAGTCATCATCAAAATGGTGAAAAATCTGAAAGAAAACGATGTGAAGTTCTTCAACCCTTGTTGTAATGAACATGCTTTTTGTAAATCGTCACGCAATCTTGTCCAAATGTTTAATCGTTTCTGCTTTTACGGACAATACGGAAGAAGTAACATCAACTCCTGTTCATACTTTAAATTTTGTGAGGCATATAACATTTATGACTGTTTCGTTTTCATCCATAATCATCCACGATGCCCCTAGCTTGCTATAAGCATTTTAAATTAAACTCCCGAACACAAACCTCTAACCAATTTTAACCGGCTTACGAAAACCGCGCAATCTGTATCACTATGCCATACGGCATTAGACTCATGTCACCCTTGGTGACCTATTTTTAAGAAAAGTTAAGAATGACTGTTACGGAATGGGCAATTTCTTAAACAGTGATTTGGAAAATGCGAGCAACAGAAGTTCTTGTGAAACGAATATTGAATTACAACAGCGTATAATCTCGACAACAAAGTCACCGATATAAAATTTGGAAAAACAATCGTACGCTCAAAAATCGCCATATCTTTGGCAAAGCTCATGTATTTGTTTAAGCGAAAAATACATGAAAAACTGCTTATTTTAAACCTTTCATGTTTCTCCCGATCATGTGCTGTTAAATGAGCTGATCCGCTTAAATGGCGATGAATTGGCCAATTTACTAGAGGTTCTATAATTTTTTATTCTTAACTGTAATATTTCCTCAATTTCTTTTCTTTACTAATGGAATCAGTTCACCAATGAACAAGCCTTTCATGAGGCTGAGTGTTCAAACATCATTGGCCCGATTTATACTAGAGACGGATGATCAGTCTGAACGAACTTGCATTTTAATTAGGCGAGCATTTTTTAGTTCGTGCGAGTAATTCGTCTGTGTATAAATACGGGCAAACAGACGGATTATCGGTCCAGACCGACTATCTTCATAATTCGTCTGCCAAGACGAATTATGAAGATAGTCGGTTAGAATTATGAAGATAGTCGGATTATCGCACGAACTAAAAAATGCTCGCCTAATTAAAATGCAAGTTCGTTCAGACTGATCATCCGTCTCTAGTATAAATCGGGCCAATAATTAACATACCTTCGAACTTCTTGGCCGTTGATCATTCAAACTCAGCATTTGCCAAATGTATGTTGATAAATTGAAAGAATAAAGATAGTTCTTTGACTGTACCAAGTATGATCGAGAAACTGTGAAGGCAGGTTCAGTGTCGAAGTAACAAGAACACCTTCGACGCTTCACGGACGCTTCAAATCGGCCTTCTTGATATTTTCCAAAATAAAAACAATTAAAACTTTTTAATATCTATTTGGTAGTTAGGACCCTAAAGCAAGACTGCATGCCAAATTTCAGCGAAATCGGTGAGGTAGGGTGGCCGCGAACTTTTATCAAAGATCTCTTTGAGATATCGACTTTTTTGCATGAAGTTAGTATGAGTAGAAGGTTTATCCTGGGCATTGTTGTTCGAACATATCATGGAAGAATTCAAACGTCTTTCAGTTCAAGCATTTTTTTTATTTTCGCGGAGGAAATGCTGTATTTGTCAGTCGCGACGGCTGGGTGCTTTGCGACTCATATACTTTGCCTTGGTTAAAAATGGTAAACTTTGACGTTTGCCTTTAATCGAAATAGTTGTTTCCTTTCAAGTTAGAAAGATTTCTACTCGGCTTAATGCAGGGTTCCCGATAAAGGTTACGCACGACAAGAGTTACCTTTTGTCTCGTCACGCAATCTTAACCCCACATTGAGAAGTAAATTTTCGTTTGGATATTACCAAAAGCCGCTTTTCCTCGCGCTATTCTTTACCTTACGGCTACACATGCCATTTCTAACGACTACATTTCCAGTAAAACAGTTGCTGTTTATTTTTCTAATGGCGATGCATTAACTTCTGAACAGAAGCAAAAAGGTTTAGCGTTTACTGCTTCCATCGGAAGAAATTTCACAACAGGCTACAAAAACACTTGTAAATATCACTTAACACATTTAATGATGTTGCAATTCTAAATTGTGCAACTCAGCAGAAATAATCAATTGTCACGAAATGAGTTCCCTTTGGTTAACTATTAGCAACGTTTTAGTGCGTGAAAGACTTGTACCAGTACAAATTTGCGTTGTTAATCGTTTTAGGTTAAATTAATATTAGCGCCTAAAGACTTGTACCAGGACAAATTGGCGTTGTTAATCGTTTTAGGTTAAATTAATATTAGCGCCTTAAGACTTGTACCAGGACAATTTGCGTTCTTAATCGTTTTAAACTTCGTTGCCTTCGATCGCTGAACCCCTTACATTCTTAATTGGTTATGTCACGTAAGATTTGTGCTACTCACGTTTTTAATTGTTGTATAACGTTTGTAAATTTGACAAGTCACGTTTTTTCTACAAGAACGAAAGTGTTGAAGCACAATTATAGAGGGACACTTTGATACAAGTCACACGCTTTGATCACCCACAGCGGAAAGTATTCCCTTGAGAAATTAAAGTTTTAGTGTGTGAAAGACTTGTACCAGATTTGGGCTACTCACGTTTTTAATTGTTATATAACGTTTGTAAATTTGACAAAAGACTTGTACCAGTACAAATTGCGTTCTTAATCGTTTTAAACTTCGCTGCCTTTGAGCGCTGAACCCCTTACATTCTTAATTGGTTATGTGACGTAAGATTTGGGCTACTCACGTTTTTGATTGTTATATAACGTTTGTAAATTTGACAAGTCACGTTTTTACTACAAGAACGGAAGTACTGAAGCACAACTATAGAGTGACACTTTACAAGTCACGCGCTTTGATCACCCACAGCGGAAACTATTCCCTTGAGAAATTAAAACAGTCCCTTGAGAGTTAACAAGAATGTGGTTCCTTCCGGTTCCAGATTACCCCACTTAACCGCTATTCTCCTTCATTTTGCTTGTAAACAAGCAAAAAAGTCGAAAAAATAGCTCGAAAATTATGGAATATTACACTTAATTCCTTGAATTAAGTACGTGAAAAGATGGGCGTCTGAATCAAATTAGAATGGCCATTTCAATTTGGAACGGTCACCCGTTCTTCCCGCCTAGCTTGGCCGAGAATTTCGCCTGTGGAACGCCTTTGGAACGACTTTGATTCAGACGCCGTACTTTTCATGTGCCGATCCTAATTCATAAATTATTATAGTGTATTTTGACTGGTTTTATTGGAACTGTATTAGGAACGGCCAAAAAGTACGGCGTCTGAATCAAGAGGCGTACTATTGTCAATTTGGGTCGGTCCAAATTCGAATTGAATTCGAATTTGAATTGAGTTTAGGCTCTTACCGAAAGTGCTAGCACTTGTTTTGGCATTATTTGGCTTCGCGAGCATTTTTTTTTTTACATTTTATCCCAAAAAAGCACTGCTAGCATTATTTTGGATTTTCGACTGACTATTTGTCTAATTTTGTGTTAAAAAGCACAATCTGACTTTATTTATGGCGTCCAGGGGTCCAAAGATGCATTATCCCTCATTTTAGTCAAAGGAGCCGTGGAGGCCTGGGGAATAGGTTTGATAGGT
>NW_027558367.1:0-11199 GCF_052425735.1 Oculina patagonica
GAACAAAGCTATATACAGTACCGCTCAAATGTAAGTTGACAGTCTCGACTCGATCCTCGAAACTCGATCCTCGAGACTCGAAACTCGAAATGTTCGAGTCTCGAGGATCGAGTCTCGAGGATCGAGAAACAAGGCGGTCTCGAATATTCATAACTCGAAAGGCTTTCGAGGAAACGATTTATTTCTCAAGGAAAGAATAAAAGCCGCTCGCACCTCATGTACAAGTGTTTCCATCCACCTTCGGCGCATGAAATATAAACCTTCCCCGACATGTAACATTCGAAAGTACGATATATTCACGCCGATCGTAATTCCGTCAACTTACCTAAAAGTATTGAAACAAACTCGTCCTTAAAAGCCGTGATCACTGAATTAAATTTAGAAAAGGACGTGAAAAGAACCTGTAGTTCAAACTTGTGCTCTCCCTTGTCAACCCGCCGTAAGTGCATGTTTTCAACCACGAAGATATTTCAGTTATTGGTTTACAAGTTCATCCTGAGTTTTCGCAAATAAAACTACAAATTTATTTTCTTTCACAAAATGTTCTGTAATTCAGCATCTGAAGCATTCGATGCGAAACAATGTAAATGCCACGAATCTTGTAAGCTGAGCCGTAGAAATTAGAACCGACAAAATCGCGCAAGCAAGTTTCAGAAGCCTGAATTTCAGACGTCTCTTTCTGGTCCCTACTGAAATTCAGACAAAAGTTTCCGTAAATAAAACCGGTTATTAAATTTGAGTTGTAAAAATTCTGTAGACGCCAAACGAAACATTTCACGTGAAAAACATCGAAGCCGTGAAGCCTTCCGAAAATAAATGGCAAGACAGACTTATGTCGCGCCATCGCGTCTAGCTTGAAATGAGCGTGTTTTATTTTTTGTGAATTTGGCATAAAATTTTTAAAACCTAAGTTCTTCTTGAATGAAACTTGTCTTCATTTATAACACAGATATCAGCGTTAATTATTATTACAGCTTTAGAGAAGTTATACAAATTTTTCTTTTTTAAAGCGGCGCAGTTATAAAAGTTGGCAAAATTTGCATATGTCAAAAGTAATTTGAAACCTTTCGAATAAACTCCAGCGCAAATAAATGTAACACAACCCCGCACGCAAGTATCCGAGTTAGATTCTTTCATACACACGTAACTGCGTTTTTCAAAAGAAAACTATATGACTGAGTGAACTTTAAGGTTTAATATTTGTATCCTTAATCATAACACAAACAATCGTATGCGTGACATTGCACACGTGCTTCATGTTTGTCCTAAGATCGCCTGAATGCAGGTTGTATTTGTCCATGTTGATTCGACGGGACCACGCTAACTCCAACTCGGTTTCTTCTGGTTCGATTTTCCCTCAATTCATTCACTATCGACGGTTTCGAGCTCCTATTTCGAACTTTTTGGGACGGTTCGAAATATTAAACGACCAAGCGCGCGTTGCTACAGCAGAGATGAGTAGCCGGCACGCTGGCTTCCATAGTACAACTTTCGAGAGTGCGGCCCGCTTGAGCAATTTTATTCTCGAGGAATCATTCAAGCGACAAGCTCATTATTTGTCTCGACTCGATCCTCGATACTCGAGACTCGATCCTCGATACTCGAGACTCGAAACTCGAATTTTCGAGTTTTGAGGATCGAGTCTCGAGTCTCGAGGATCGAGGCTCGAGGGACTGTCAACTTACATTTGAGCGGTACTGTAGCCATATAGGAGGACTTTACAACACAAGGAAGAGACTAAAATAGTGAAATAAATAACAAATTATTGAAATTATACTGTTAAGGACCATAAATTACACGACATGTTTATTTACCAAATAATTAATATCGCTCGGCTGAGATCTCCTTATTCTCAGCCACCGTGACACTCAAAATTGCAAAAATTGGCATCATACTATGACTGGGGTGTTACTAAACTGCAGGCGAGCAGACCCCAGAACCTCCAGAACCCATCATTTTATGTAAAAATAATAAAACTAAAAAATCCTTAACACTATTCGCAAATTCCTTTACGAGTACAGTATGTATAAAGAAAATGACATTTAAAAATAATTGAATTATTAGAAATAATATTATTAGGCAATTTACCATGGAATATGTGCCGTCAACTGGGCCAACTTTATTTTTTTTGTACGTAAAATTATAGGTTCCGCGGTCTGCTGATCTGCAGTTTAGTAACACCCCTATGACTGCAGGGGTATATATTTGCAGAATGCCAAATGCAAATGCTGACCCTTGTTGTGTAAGGAAAAGCCTTGATGTTAATATGGTTAAGGTTTGGGTAAGGGATTGTGTTTGACGTTCTTCATTCAGAATTCAGCATCTAGTGTTACGGGTTTGGCAAATACTCCTAACATTTATACTTTGGTGGAAAAAACTAAACAAGTTTTCTTATCATTAGTTACTGTCAGTAGAAAAACAAAAGAAAGAGAGTTCAATAGTTGATTTTGTATTGTTTTTAGTCTAGGGATGGAAGACACTACGTTAACCCTGGAACAAATTGAACACATACCTCCAGCCCCTAAAGAAATCTCCTCTGTAAGAATACGTGAGTTTGATGACAGTACTGCCAATCCTGAACCAATAGCACAAGATGAAGAGGCAGACCAGTTGTTGGAAGAATTCCTGTCACCATCAAAACTGGTGGGTGTGTCAAGTTTTGACCTAAAGGAAATTATTTTGATTTCTACTTAAATATTGTTCATTTCATTATTGTTCACTCACTCTTCAAGTGAAGATTTAAATATTCAAAGTGAAACTCTATCTAAAACCGTATGCAAACCATGACTGGGTTAATGTTGCACAGATTTAACTGAGAATTTTACAGGCTAACCATTTTTTGCCAAATTTGAAAAAAAATAGGATCAAAACCAGGTTCAAAGGATAGATTCAACTGTAGTTGCTATCAATTTCTATAAATTCAGAGGTGAAAATTAATAATGACAATTAAAATAGAGGTCTTTGTGAGCCTGTAACATGGATTTGAAATGTTTTGTTGTCTTTCCCAGAGATCACTGACTGGCTTCAAGAATCTTGATGAAGTTGAATACCTTGAAATGAAAGTTGATACAAGGGAAAATAGTCTTGGAAATTTTGGTAAGTATAGAAAAATTGTTTATTAGTGATCATCAAATATGTCAAGTGCACTTTTATTATAAGTTGTCTCAGTGTTACTGTATTAGACAACAAGATTAATGATTTTTCAGAGTTTGTACCTATTGTAAAACTTGTTGGAGGTAAAAGATAGGCTGACAGCCCAGCAAAGGTTGATATACAGTAAACTCTCTCTAAAACGGATACTGTTGGGACCGGCTCCAACTGTCCGTCTTAGAGAGGTGTCTGTCTTATGGGGAGTTTAGTTACAGTAAAATGACTGAAAAACGGCAGGGATGCATACAGGACCAACACCAGGTGTCTGTCTTAAAGAGGTGTCCGTCTTATAGCGGTGTCTGTTAAGAGGAGTTGACCGTAAAAGGAAAATTTAATCTAAATTAATTAATTAAATTAATAAATTTATTAATTATTAGAACTTGTGCAGGTAACAGGACTTCAGTTTTCTAAAAGGCCTCTGGTTAAAATGTTAAATTTCTCTGTCCTTTCATCATAATTTGTTTTATATAACTTAAAGAGAAACAACATGTTACTGTAGAAAGTTATACATCATTGTTAGTTTTGTCTAATGTCAGAATTCATGAGACAAAAAAGCAAATAATAGTTTTATTATTTGATCCTTCAAGATTTACTACATGGTCTTTGAGCAGCACCACAGAATCACTTTTGATGAAAGTAAAGTGTGTTATTTTCTCTATCAGTTGTTGAAAAATGAAACACTAGTAGCACAAGGCCCACTTTTCCCAGTGAAACCTCAGTTCATGTTTTATTTCATCTTCAGTATCGAACCAGAGGAAGGTAATCACACCTGATTTACAGCTGCTCAACAGCTGTACATGTAGATAATGTTCATTCCTTTTCCTTTTCTTTAGGTGCTCTATTGCCAAACTTGACTGAGCTTAAATTATCTAACAGCATGATAGCTACTGTAAGGTGAGTCCAGAGCTCTTAAACTTACATGTAAGTCCCACAAGTAATGATTAAGTTATTAAACTTCTCTATGATGCGAAATGATGGGAGGCGCGGTGGCCTAATGGTTAGCGTGCTCGACTCCGAGTCGAACGGCCCGGGTTCGAGGCCTGGCCGGGGCGCTGCGTTGTGTTCTTGGGCAAGACACTTTACTCTCACAGTACCTCTCTCCATCCAGGTGTATAAATGGGTACCGGCGAATTTACTGCTGGGGGGTAACCCTGCGATGGACTAGCATCCCATCCAGGGGGGAGTAGAAATACTCCTAGTCGCTTAATGGTCTTAATGCTACGGAAACCGGGATAAGCTCCGGCTGTATGGGCCTCATGGCTCCGAGACAGACTTTACTATGAATGCGAAATGGTGCACTATCAAGTAGACAAGAGGGACAGGTATTGGAAATAAAAAAAGGAGATTAGATTAAAAATTACAATAGAAACATGATTTCTCAAACCTCAAGGGGGAAATTATAATTGCTTCAAGAAATCAGGAGGTTCGAGAAATCGGGGGTAAAATTACAGAGAAATATTATCCAAGGGAAATTAAAACTAGCTCAAGAAATGGGAGTTTCAAGAAACCGAGGGTTCAAGAAATCGAGATTCTTCTGTAACTGTTCAACAGGATTACATGATGTATTATGCTAATGCTGTAGTGCTGTGTTTTTTGTTTGTTTGTTTAGAGACCTGGGTACCTCTTTGACTAATCTAAGGACACTTTGGCTATCAAGATCTGGACTGAGTGATTTGGATGGAATTAGTTCAGTTTCCTCTTTAAAGGTACTAACAGTACCCGGGCCCACTTATTAGACCCCCCTCGGTTATAGGACAATCTACCTGAAAACAAAAAAGTACATCTGATTATAAGCCCCCCCCCCAGATATAAGCCCCTCCACTTATAAGCCCACACAAAACCCCTTACGAAGTTGTATAAGCCCAGAATTTTATGGTATGACAGGTCGATTCATTAAGTTTTAATTACAGGGTTTAAATTCACGAAAGTATTGGTGGTGCTATTTTTTGCAAGAGTTGAAAAAAAATTACAAGACCCTCTGGGAAAATATATTCCTTGGTACACCCTCCTCCTTTTGGAAATTTCTGGGCCTTTGACCCCCTCTCTCTACCCCCCCTCCCCTCCCCTCCCCTCCCATCACCACTCTGAAATTTCCAATCCAGGCTACTGTGGGGGGTATATGAATACGCCACAGAAATGGGATATGCTGCAGTGGTATGGGACACGTTGGCCTGAAAGCTAATCAATTACTGATGTGTTGTAGGAGCTTTACTTGGCATTTAATCACATAGAGGATGTCAGCCCTGTCAGCATGTTAGACCAGCTGGAGATTCTGGACTTAGAGGGGTGAGTACAGACCTGGATTGATTGCCATTGTTCCAGATAAGAGGGGGTCTCAGGTCAAAAACATAACAAGGGCTGCTACCTGTCCCAACAAATTAAAACTTTTAATGATTTGGTGGATGCAGTTGGAGTTTGGCCTGTTGGAATTCTTTGTTGACACTGTGCCTTAAAAACTTTACTGCAACCCTGTTAATATATGCAAATAGGTAACAGTGGGTATTATTAATGACTGAAATAATGAAAGATTGTTTTTTTGCACACCAGGCATTTACCAGACTGAAATAAGAAAGAATAGTAATTTAAACATTAATTATCGGAGACTTGATTTTTTGTTCCAGCTTGTCCACTTGGATACATGTAGTCTTGCATTGACCAAACATATACCATTTGTCAGTTATGGGCTAGCCTTGCACATTGTAAAATGTATGTTTGTTTTATCATCAGCAACAATGTGAGTGACATCACTCAGGTGGAATTTTTGTGTCTGTGTTCGTCACTGAAGATCTTGACATTAGAAGGCAATCCAATCTGCACATCACCACACCCACTCTCGTCACAGGAGGTACACATTGATTTCTCTGGCCTTGTAAAAAGCCCTGGTTAACAGTCCCAACATCAGGATCCAGCATCTTTTAACATTGTTGGACCTTATTGTTACAATACAACATGTTTCAAATTTTTGGACTGGTCTACACAGTTAGAAGATGTTGGATAAAATTTTGGCTCAAGTCAAATTTTTGCCCAGTTCATTCCCCAACAGGAGGGTCAAACAGTTCCAACATTTCATCCAACAATGTTGAATTATTTTTTTAAAAAAAAACATTGCAGCCATGATTTGACAGTTTTAACATTGACTCCAGTTTACCATAGCCAAATTTGCAATTAACCAATCAGGGACTGGTTGTTCAAGGGGTGCATAACGCTATCCACTGGATAATGAATTATCTAGTGGATAGATGTTAACAAAACAAACCAGGCTATCCACCTAGATATTGGTAGATAGTGTTATCCAGCATTTGAACAACCAGGGCAAGAAATCTTGTCTACTGCCCTGATATCCTGCAATATCAAATCACTGACCTGATATCAAAAGATATTTTTACATTAACTGAGCGAATTCTAATTTTTATTGTCAATAACAGTACAGATGCATGAAACTCGTTGCTGACGCAATCAGCAAAGGTTTTGTCAAACTTTTTAGCACTGATTTAGCGCTGCATTCTTGATGAGGTGAGAATTATACCACAAAACTAGAAGTCTTCAATGAGGAAATCATCTAAAATTTACCGGTTAAAACTTAGAGCAAAAAGATGAGGATGTTTATTGAGGATTCAGACCTGAAAATCAGCGTTGAGCGGGAATGTGTGCTGTCAATAAAATTAAGAAGCTGAACCGCGTTTTAGCGGATTATTTTGTGAACAATTTTCACTGGATTAAAGGATAGTTGAACAATTAGTATTTTGTCTTGTATTTCTGGTGGTATTTTCCCCAAACTGTTAATTTTACGAGCCTCTGATTCTACAAATTACAGCAACAAAATTTAGATTCTGCGGCCGTACGGCAATTGCATCTTCCTCGTGCATTTCTTTCCTTTGTTTTAAAATCAGTTTTGGCTTTTTGTTATTGTAAAAAGCAAATTGACATCAGTTTTTTATGCATCTGTCCTGTTATTGATGATAAATTAATTCATCATAACATTGTCACAATTTGTCATCAATAACAGGACAAAATTGAAAAATTATTTTGCCAAAAATAGATATTTGGGTGTGGTTAATACCTTGAATCATACCTTTTTGGTACACTTCAGTAGCATGTAAGGCTCATTTGATCTGGCCATGGGTATTTTGGCCCCGCCAAACTCACAAATAATTTATGCCACTAAGTGTATGAGTAAGTATGATTTGGTATGAATATGACTATGGCTCTCAGGAATTTTGTAAGAGTTTCTTCTGAAATATTTTTTATGCTTTTTTTCAGGAAATGAGAAGCTATGATTATCGCAGTGCAATTCACAAAGCTGTTCCCAATGTCAAAGTATTGGACGATGAGCCTTTTTTGGTAGAAAAAGTTAATGGCAAACCAGTGTTGCGGCAACCACCAGCATCGCACAGGCCTAACAAGGTTCCAGAGCATCTTAAAGCAGACTGGCAGCTGGTCAGTGAAGGAATCAAAGGAATTAACATTGACGAACAGGAAGACAGTTCATGTATGTTATCATCATCATTATCCTTGTTTGCATTGAATGCCGGTGTAGAATGAACATTATTTTGGCCAGCTGTTTGAGTTTTGAATTACATTTCATAGAACCCTTTCTCAATCAGTCTCTTAATAATAATTACAGGCTAACTATGAGGTTAGAGACTTTTTGATCAAGTCAGTGAAAAAGTTTCTGAATTAAAGTAAACTCAAGACGTTTTATTTTTTAAATGGGTCTGCATGTTTAGTTTGGACACATAGTAATAAGAGTAGAATCCTGATTTCTTGAACCTCTAGGGGAAACGAAAATTGCGTTGAGAATTCAGCAGTAAAATTACAAAGAAAATACTATCCAAGGGGAATGAAAATTGGGAGTTTCAAGATACCGAGGACTCTACTGTAAATGTTGCTCTATAAACATTATAGTGCCAAAAAGAAAGCACCATGTATATCAGATTATATGTAAGTCATCAGCACTGTGATCTAGTAAAATAATGATAAAGAGAAGAGTACATGTATCAAAGCCTTTAAGCGCTTTAAAAATGAAGTGCAGTTATGTAGTAAAATGACATGCTTCATTTTCAAGAATAAATGGACTGGCAAGGGGAGCTGAAATCTTGACCTTGGGTCTTATTTTCGTTTTATTTTAGTTGACGTGGCAAGACCAGGCTCAGCTGCAGGTGCATCAAGACAAGAGAGACCCTCCAGTGCTATGTCCACAAGGTCACGTCCAATGTCAGCATCACGGCAGAGACCAGCTAGTGCCATGGGGCAGCGGCCTGGATCTGCAGGAGGTGGGTGGTGCTGTTTGATGTTGCTATACAGTAGCATTGCCTAGTTATGACTACCTATTATACACTATTCTTTGATCGGATGATAAAAAAAATAAAATTTATGAGTGTGTTAGAAGTGTAGCCTTTGTACACAGGCTATTAAAAGTGCTGGACCTAAAAAAAAATAAGTTAACTTAGTCTAAACCTTGACATTCCTTGTTGTGATCCCCATGGAAGCAAAGAAATTATCCTCGTAATATCTTTCATTTTTGACTGTTATGAGTAAGCGAGGTTTGAGATAATGGGAGTCTACTGCAGTTTGGGTTTTAATAATTTTGAATTTCAAAATAATTTTACAGGGGCCAGGGTGCTTATTCAAGGAGCTAGGACAATACAGCATGTGATGTAATCACCCATTTCAATGATGTTTTTTATGTTTTTAGGAAGCTCAGACCCTGTTGGAGTGTTTTGCCAAGATGACAGCAGTGATCTAACTCACGGTAAGCTGCTATCTGACCCTGATCTACATCTAATATCTCCTAAACATATCAGTTCAGTGCTTTGTCTCGGTCCATGTTGCGAGAATAAATTAAGGGGTCGTTGTGTAATGGAAAATGTCGATATTTAATCAAATTCTCCCGACTTATACTATAAGAAGTGTATCTAGACAAGTGAGGAGAGATTGTGTGTTTACGCTGAGTAATTTTGTTTATGGAATAGCCTTTCCTTTTTCTGCAAATAAAACAAACCAAAGAAGATAGTTTGATTTACTCTAAAGTAGAGTGGTGTTTTTAACTCTTTTTTTCTGACAGGTTCCAGTCAGGTTATATGTGGAAATATATCACGAGCATTGAAGTCACGAAGAAAGGTGTGTGAATTGGAGTAATTTAATACTCATTTATCCCGACGGTTGTCATGTCAGTTTTGACAAGGAAAATACCAGGCAAATAAGCATGGTTTCAACCAGCTCAAAATGCATTTCATAGTGATATTGTGATTTTGTAGAACAGCAAGCGACAAATGATAGGAACCATCGGGGAGTGAGGATGACTAATGATGACAAAGATAGAAATGGATTACAATATGGACAGACTTTAAAAACAACCCGTTTTCAAGTTCAGCTCAATTTCTCCGAATTGTGCAAAAAAAATTCTCTAGCAATGTCTATATTTATTTGAATTCATAAATCTTTTTTTTTTTTTTTAAATTTGGGGAAAATGTCTGGTATTTTGCGGTTTTGAGCAAACATCTGGCAAGAGTTCTTTTATTGGCATGAAAAAAAGCTGACATCTTCCACTCAACAATGCAGTGGAACCATCCAATGCGTAGTCCCTTATCAGCCGTTTGTTGGTCGTTTTTTGTTCGACAACTCAAATAGTAGCTACGAAGTAGTATTGCGGCCCTCTAGGAGAAATTTTTTCTTTACAGTTGGTGCGTCCTTATGGAAGCCCTCGAAAAATTTCAGCGGAGATTTTCCAAACAAGTAGTTGTTTCTCCGACTGCGTCGGAGCGCTACTAGCTCTACAGCTGAAGGCTAAACTTGTAACCACAGTTTTTACTTGATATAGGACTTAAAATCGCCCAAGGTGCCAGTGATAGCGTTTCTAGAAAGTCCTCGGCTTTACACACCTGAAAAGAGTTTTGAGGAGGACACTGGACCATCAGCCAGCAAGAATGATATACTTGAAGAACTAAAAGCTTGGAGAGAGGAGTATTCCAAGTAAGAATGTCACTTGAAGCTAACTCCAAGTTTAAGTATTTAAACAGCAGTTAATTTCTAGGATTTTCCTAATTGATTCCCCCCTCCCTCCCCCCACCCTTGCCCCTTAAGGTGATTCCACTGGGAAGGAAAGAGTATTTAAAATTTTCGAAAACGTGGTCCAGGTTACAATTATGTTATGCGCATTACCCAAAAAGAAATAAAAATGGGGGTCACCATGCTGGTTTTGTGCAAAATAGATGGCCATTTCAGTAAATACACGACCCGCGAGGTTTATATTGGGGACCTTCAGATCAAAGTACCAGGTAGAGTACGGCTTCAACTTTTCAAACCAAGTGCTTATGCTTTTGATTATCACATTTCACACCAATCCCGTACCAAAAGTCTTCCTTTCAGCTGGTCAGCAACAAGGACGATTGAGGGCTCTGATAACGTAATTGGATTGAAATTCGAAAGTCATACTCTTACTCGTACTCGTATTCCGAACTGAAGGTCCCTATTAAGAACCCTGGTAATCCGAATGGGGAACTATCATTTCTAAAAAAAAATCATTTCTTGCATTAAAGTCATTAGTCAGTCAGTAATCTGATGCAGCATGTGGCCAAAAATATATGGAAACGTGTTGCTCATCTAATGCGGCAGCGGCATGAGACCCGGAGGAAAGGGTACAATAAATTAGACAAGGTAACATTGAAAATAAAAAGCTTAGCGAAAAAGAGGGCGAACATGGAAGCGTTGTACTCCTGCCAAATGCCTCTCAATAGTCCCCAAATACCCCATGCATGACAACACGTGCTCCTGTACATCGTGACGTCAGAATGTAAATTTTCTGGCGTATCCACTCCAAGTCACTTGCAGAGCAGCACGCCGTACCGTTAATTACTTTTGACGAATTTTTGGCATCTGTGACAACTTTCCAATCAAATTGCAAGCAGTGATGGGGGCGGAGCTGACAGTTGTCGGAGAGCGACCGTGGAATTTGACAATTCCGTTTCTTATTGTTCTTGCATCTTAATTGGTCAGTTCAAACCAAAGCCATCAAAAAGCTGTCAAAAAGTTGTCAAAAATGAATCAAAA
>NW_027558368.1:0-11190 GCF_052425735.1 Oculina patagonica
ACACTGGAAAAACTGAACCATTTACAGACTTACAAAATGTTATTAAAATCTTTGTAAATTTTATAAAATCTTTGTACTTTACTTGTAAATTTCAATGTCTGTAAACGTGCACACTTACAGACATTTTGTAAATCTTATAAAAAGTATGTAAATTTTGTCTAATTTTGTAGACATAATATCTGTAAAAACTTGGTATTTTTCTTGTAAATTTGTTAACTATTTTACAGAGATTTTATCATATGTCTGTAAAATCTCTGTAAAAGTTTTACAGAGATTTTCTGAACTATGTAAAATGTTTATAAAATGTATATATTTATACTGTAAATTCCAAAGTCTGTAAATGTGCACACTTACAGAGATTTTGTAACATCAGTAAAATCTCTGTGAATTTTACGGATTCTCTGCATAATATCTGTAAAATGTCTATATAATGTCTATATAATGTTGGTGTTTTCTTTGTAAATTATGCCAATAATGTTCAAATTTAAGAAGAATGTACGTAAAATCTCTGTAAAATCTCTGTACTTATTTTACATAGATTTCAAGCAGAACAATAAAATCCATGTAAAATATCTGTACTACAAAGATCAATTCAAAGGCCTGCAAAATGTCTTTTTTAAAGAGATTTTGCAGTTTTATAAAATCTCTTTACAAATTAGTAAAATTAATGAACATATATTTAAATGGCTGTAGCACACTGCAAATGTGATTTACCCTTACATGAAATGACAACATGCATTGCATTTCATTTGGAAGTCGACCATGATAAAAATAAGGGAGTCTGAAAACTGCAAGCCATAAAACCTTTATTTCAAAACAACCTGCTATGTATGTATCATTACAATATATTACTTAGAAAAATTAAAGTATGATTTCACAAAACATGCACTTCACCCCCTCGTTTTCCAACATAGTCAATTATAGTCTTTTTAGAGACATGACATAAACACACAAATTAATATCCCCTCTAATAATTAACAATTTAAATAATGTATCATGTAATTTAATTGTTAATCAGTCTCAACCTACATTCTAATATAGATGTACTGTCAATACATGTACATGTAGTTTAATCTGCTTAATAATACATAAACATAATCATCAAAATCCACTTGTTGCAAACATGCTTTTATAACAATTTGAAATATCTATTACATGTAGCACGTTTTAAACCTATAAGCTTTCTTCAATGGATAAAATATGTGAATGTGAGTATAATGCTACATGTACCGGTACATTCATACTTCCATGTGAGCATCAATGTATTTATATACATGTATACCTTAACGTAAGCTGCTTGATAGATCTAGTTTAAACACTTTTAGCAGTACAGTAAATGGTTTGAACCCAGGAGTATCAGTAGTTCGTATAGTGTGATCGTCCGGGTGAGAGTAGTTCTGAGAAGAACTGTTGTTGGTGACTGACGTTTCAACAACCTGAGCGGAAGTCATCTTCAGAGTCAAGTGAAAAGTTGTTGTCAGTCGATGATGTAATAAGTCAGGTTCGTTGATGTTGATTGGTCAGTTTAGCTGTGATGTTATTCTAATTGACTGTAAGACTTGTGTTAAGTTGGTCAACAGTAATTGGTCAGTTTCGATCTGTCTATTGTCAGTCAAATTAAGTTGTTCTGTTCCGTCTATTGTTGGCCAAATTAAGTAGTTCTGTCGGTCGATGGTGTTCAGAAATGTGATTGTTGACATCACCATTTCTTGTCGCTCCTTTGTGTTCAGTCAGTCTCGTGTTGAGGTTTCTACCGGTCTCTCCGATGTAGGAGGCCTGGCAGTTGGAGCATTTGATCTTATAAATCACTCCTTGTCTGTCGTTAGGGTTTGGTCTCTGTCTTTAATGTTGGTCAGTAAACGTTGTAGCGTAGTTGTAGGTTTGTGAGCTACACGGATATTGAAGGTTGTAGGATCTACGCAATAGTTTCAGAAGTGCCCTTGATGTAGGGAATAGTCGCTTACTAACCACCAAATCGACTGGGACTCTGCTGAATGCCTAACCTACAGTACTAACTATTTTCAATGACTGACTCTGGAAAGCTGGTACACAAAGTTAGAACAGACGCCTATTAACAGATGTCAACAACTACCGGCACCTTACAAACGACTTATTCACAATGTAAACACTACCGACAAATGAAACACTGACAGAACTACTAAGTTCTTAATTTGACTAACAATAGACGGAACAGAACAACTTAATTTGACTGACAATAGACGGATCGAAACTGACCAATTACTGTTGACAAACTTAACACGAGTCTTACAGCCAATAACATCACGGCTTAACTGACCAATTAACATCAACGAACCAGACTTACATGTATAACATCATCGACTGACAACAACTTTTCACTTGACTCTGAAGATGACTTCCGCTCAGGTTGTCGAAATGTCAGTCACCAACAACAGTTCTTCTCAGAACTACTCTCACCCGGACGATCACACTATACGAACTACTTTTAGCAGTATCATACAATGCATTTTGTTTTAAGCTTGAACTAATCTAATTCTTTCAACTTCCCTCATGTAGGGCTGCAAATAATTTGTTCTCTCTGGAAAGGACATATGTCCAAGTAAGACACTATCTTGGTCAGACAATGATTTGCAATGAATTGTTCGGACATCAGGTCCGCCCACACTTGGCATTTCGTCAGACATGAACAAATTTTGATTGGCCAATGTCCAATGACCGACTGTTAAGCCTGGTTTACACAAGTGCAAGGATAACAGCTCTTACACTGTATTTCTCCGTGAAAATGGCTTCGACTCAAGCAAAAGCACAAGCGCATTTCATTTTGACAGCAAGCACAAACACAAGGATCAAAATTTGTCCTTTTTGCGTGATCATGCTTGTGCTTGCGCTTGCGTTGCAAGTGTAAACCAGGCTTTATTTATAAGGACATATGAGCCCTTCTTATTTTTATGAGCAGGGCTCATGTCCTTAAAAGGTTCTTTTCTCTTGGGTGGAGACTAACATTGATTGAAAGGCCATCAACTCCCCTTGCAGTTCCATAAGATAATTCAGCAATTGAATGTGGGATCTGAAATTGAATAACGGAGAGCAGTTTGTTACAAATTGACTAGCAAAAACATTTTACAATAACAACAAAATTTGAGTCAATCAGTCAGGCACAGTTTGCATTGTAATTTCATTGCATGTTATAGTTCAGTCATACCTTACCTTACAGTAGAGTTGCTATACAACTCTACTGTAACTCAACCAATACCTTCATTTTGAAGTGTAAGGCACAATAAAGATATACTCTTATTGTCAGTCAGTCAGTCAGTCAGTCAGTCATATGTACATGTACATGTATCTAAATCTGTTACAGGGTTTGATGGACCATCACCAAACTGATTATGACTGAAATATTTAGGTACACTGTACTTTGCACGGTACGATTTTGTCACATGTGACAAGCTTACGGCACGCCTATGACACTTGAAGCTAGTTGTACGCTGTAGGTTGGATTTTCACAACACAATAATTATTTGTGTCATAAACCTGTCGTTAGCATTTCACAACCATGTCACATGCAATAAAATCATACCAGGTTTCCAATGGAAAATATGGCAAGAATAAGCATAAGTAATGGCATACATGTACAGTGCAGCTTATTCAATAATCAGGTGACAGAAGAATCATAAGCATAAAGATAAACACAAGCAAAATAAGAAGAAGCACATATTCAAAGTCACAACAAAATCAACGAGATTCTAGCATTTATAAGCGTACAGTAAAAACCTGCGAGTAAGAACCAGTTGGGCTAAAATGTGCAAATAACACTGTAGATACCTGACCATTTTTATAAGAACATATTAAGCCTTAAACTTGGAAACAGGTTCTATTTTTTTAAAATGATTAAAAATGTTTACTTTTGGGAAATAAGTTTGTACAAAGCATTACTATGCATGAAATCATGTCATATTCTAAATAATTAGTGCTTCTTTTTAGCATACATTGTAAGCACTTACCAGTATGTGGTATGCAAATTTTATACAAGGAATAGGCAGAATACAACTTAAATCTCTATAACAATATTGAAACTTTTTTTCAGAAATTATGAACCTATTAAGAACCTTATTAGCCTGAATTTGTGTTAATACCCCTTTATTAATGAAGCTTTTTTCATTTAAATAAAATTCCTCCAAGTTACATGTATGGATCTTTTGCTAATTGACTACCGTGGTATTTGGGCCGAAAAAAAGTTCAAAGGAAGGTCTCAAGGCATTAGAATTGATCATAAATACAGTGATTTTTATTTGGGGATCACCATCCTCAGAGACCCAGGGGCAGTAAGTGGGGGCAGAGGAATATCTATACGGGCGGGACAAAATCACAAAGAACAGTCAAGAACGAAAATAAGATGGCTTTTCTCTCTGGTTACATACATGTAGAGTTGAGAGATTGAAATAAATGTACCAATGCACACAATGTACTTTACATGTTGAAATTTATAGTACTCATTGTCAGGAACAAAACCAAGTCTTGTACTTACATGGTCATAGATGTTATATGTTGCAATCAACCCTGAACATCTGTATCTGGAAATAATACAATAAAAAGACATGTTGAGGAGTTCGGTGTTTTAATTTCCACAATAATGATAAACAGATATTGGCATAAAAAAAAAATAATAACAAAATGCCAAGCATACACTGTACACATGTCTGACATGTTTATGAATCGTCGAATTCGTACGACAAGTGTACGAGCAGAAAGAAACAAACAATAAAATAAACCGATCTTCAATATTTAAGCTTACCCAGAAAATATTAAGCTTAATAAAGCCTCATGGAAACCCTCTGATGGAAACTCGTATAACTATTGTGCAAAACCTTACCTTGGAAAGACACTTGCCTACAACAGGCGCAACGATCGGAGATCCGATGAAAGAAGACTCCATGGAGCTACACGAGAAGATAAGCTGTCTTTAGGCGAACGAAATTATCATTCTAGCGAGTAAAAAGCTTCTTAAAAATGGATTTGTAGACACACTTCAACCCTGCTTCGACCCGTTACAAATCAACCGCTAAAAAGTCAGAGCCAGAGAGGACGCCGGGATTTAGTCATCTTGCGCATGATCGGTTCGGAACCAGTTCTTCCCGGCCGAAGCAGACAGAAAGATAATGGGACGCGATGTTCTTCCGCATACAATAAATAAATAAATAAATAAATAAATAAATAAATAAATAAATAAATAAATAAATAAATAAATAAAAAAATAAAAAAATATTATGATATATATATTATAATGATATTCTTTTGGCCGGCCAAAGTTACAATAAAATATATGGAACAGAACCACGATATAACAATCCTCGATATTACAAAATCCTCGTTTTAACGAACATAATCCAAAGATCCAAACGTAAAATGTACCCCGATATTCATTACATCGAGGTTTTCGATATAGCGAACTCTCGATATATTGGCACTTCTAAAAGCAATGTGTCACTAAAGCTTATCAAACATATAATTAATTGAAAAATAAATACGCAGACAAATAAATAAATGAATAAATAACACAGATTTCGACTTGTGTACTTTCACAGAGTACGGAGTCCTGACGTGCACTTTTTCAGATATTCCCGATATTATACAGAGCCCTGCTTCGGTAGCATATCAGGCGAGTTTGGCAGAGCCATGGTTCGTATTTTGACGAGACACAGTCGACCAAAATACCCATGGCGAGACCAAACGAGCCTGATATGCAGCTGAAGCGTGCCAAAAAGGTACGATTAGGTATTTACCGTAACCAAATTCAGCCAGATCCGGTTATATTTCTCGCTCTGTTGAAGCTATGCTTGCAAGGTAAGTACGCAAATTGTTTTGACTTGCATTGGTCTTCTACACTTTTGCCAAGTTCGACGTTTGAGTCGGTGTCGCATTTCTGTCGGATAATGCGACAAGACTAGTCGAACGTGCGGCAGATATCGACAGCCGATTCAGACGTTGAACTTCTTCCCAATCTAATTCGTTTAATTGAATTCGACACGGCAGATATGCGACGTATGAACCGGGCCTAACATGCATTTTGCAGAGCCCTGCTTATGCACTTTTACATACATTTTACATAACCCTGCTTATGCGCTTTTACATACATTTTACATAGCCCTGCTTATGCGCTTTTACATACATTTTACATAGCCCTGCTTATGCGCTTTTACATACATTTTACATAGCCCTGCTTATGCGCGTTTACATACATTTAACATAGCCCTGCTTATGCGCGTTTACATACATTTAACATAGCCCTGCTTATGCGCTTTTACATACATTTTACAATTTGCAAACACTCAAATCCTCTGTAAACCGTAGATTTACAGACTTAATAAAGAGATTTTGTCAAGTCCGTAAATTATGGTCAATGCTTCATACTCTGAGCACTAAGAATTCACAGACATTTTATAAATATTTTGTCTTATTACAAAATACAAAAAGTACGCAAAATGTATGTAAAACCATAATTTACAAACATTCTGTTATGACGGTGAAAGAAGACCTTAAAATTTCCTTTTATAGAAAGTCTGTAGAATTTAAATTTACAGAAATTTAACCAAGTCTGTAAAGGGTTCAGTTTTTCCAGTGTGAATTCTATACCCAGGGCCGTAACCATACCTTTGTCATAGACGAAGCAAGATCTTGCTAGTGGGTTCTGGGGGCATGCCTCCAGAAGATTTTGAAATCTAGTAGCTATGAATCTCTTTCAGAGACATTTTTGGTACATATTTGAGGTACTTTTTGCGAGAAATCAATCTTGTTCAACTGGGGATTATTTTCCCAACAAAAAATATTTTGTTTTTTTATTTTGGGTAAAAATTTAGACGAGGCAAGTGCCTCGTCTTGTTTCTTGCTAGTTACGGCCCTGATACCCTATCCTAAACAAAACTGTTTGAAAACCATCCCCTTCAATTCACAGCGGTGCATAGAGCGCGCTAGCAGTTTTCAATTGAGTGTCGTAAAACCAAAACCAAAGTAATTACTCTAGCCAATCACAAAGAACACTGACAATCCAGTGAACCAATCAAAACTCGAAGCAAATACATGTAGCTGGCATGAAGCGCGGGAAAACGTGCGCGAGTGAGTCACGATTGGTTTTAGTTCTGATTGGCTAAGAAAGTGGCGCGAAATTTTTAAGCCAATCACTAAGAGTAGTAATGCAAAACCAAAGCAAACGCAATTTACTTTTGACACAAGTGAAAACCGCTCTAAGAAGTTTTGTAATACATTATCTATCGAGTATTTATTCAGTGATGTGTGAGTTGTCGTAATGGGTGGACGTGATTCACTAATGCCAAAAAGGCGAGGTCACTTATGGTGTTAAATCGGCTATGTTTATTATTATTATTATTATTATTATTATTATTATTATTATTATTATTATTATTATTATTATTATTATTATTATTATTAATATTATTATTATTATTATTATTATTATTATTATCATCATTATGCTCTTGCAATCCAATTTGTATTATTTATTATTTAACTTATTATTATTTTTATATCTATTTTTGACAGCTGTCATCTTAGGTTTTCGCGGATCGTAAGTGGAAAATAAAAAGCCCTTGAGAAAAATAAAAGGCCTTGTTCATTCGCTGTCTCGTGTCAGTTCTTTTCGCTCGACATTGTAATGCGGCTAGTAAATATGCCATGTATTTTTCACCTTTTAATTTCTCCATACACTTCCAGTATACAACTAACAGCTGGAAAAGAAAAACAGCTTGGAAAGTGTAATTTTTTAATTTCTAAGAAAGACAATAAAGATGCCGTGTTGGTAACATAGAAACAAAAAGTAAGTTATAAAGAATTTAACACAAATTGCTTTCATGCCCACTTGTTTTACTTGTATTTGATTGGTTTTAAATAAGTATTACTTTTAATCAGTATTACTTGGAATGAAAGTGTTAGCTAATGTAAGTCCTCACTGATCACAATAAGTTATTTATACTCATAAGTCATGACATTTCAGTGACTGATTAGTCCCATGAGGAATTTGTTTTTTTATTGAAAAACAAATTTAATTAAACCGTTTCACAGTTTTTAAAACAGAAAACCAAAACATACGTAAAGAGAAAGCGAGAATGTATTCATCTATGTATGACCTGTCACATACACAACTTGCGATCAAAAGATCTTAAGACTACCGCTCTGGCATTACAATGGGTCATTTTAAAATGAAATTTCTATTCTGCTCAATTTTTGCGCCATTATACCTCTTGGTTTTAGCATAATGAAACTCACACTGACCATTAAGTATTACGCTTCAAAAATACTGTTTGTACAATATTTTTGAATCAGTGTTCATTACAGCAAGTCGTTCTTATTTCAAAAGGAACGGACTTAACTTAATTAGCACTTGAAAAGCTGTGTTTAAGAGATCTCTCAAGATTTTCACAGAAAGGAAATCAAATATGGTTTAAAATTGACAACCTTATTGGAAATGAAGAGAGTAAAAATGCCTTAGTCAAGGATACTAATTTCAGTTGTTTGATCAACCTAAATTCAAGCATCCGTCTCGGAAGCTAATTTGTTCAAACAAAAAACAGGCTTAGATTAAAACCGAGTTAGATTTAGTATTCTTGAAATAATATATCAGCTTACTGGCCAATAAATAGAACAGCTGGGTATAGAATGCGATATTTAGAGTTTAACGAGTGGATAAACCAGAGTTAAGAGCTTAAAATTTCAGAGATTCAATTCCAGTCGTTAATCTCCTTCACAACTAAAAGGTTGGCAGCGAAAGGCGTATATAGGTAAGTCAAAGACAGTGTGAAATACGTTAAAAGCTAAACCCCGAGCTCTGCAATGTAATATTGCTCTTTTTTCGTTTAATTTTTTTCTTCTTTTTTCTCACTTGTTATCAGAAGCTTGAAATTTGTCACAGAATGCAATTTCTTTGAAATAGCCGTATTCACACTTCGCATTGACATTATACTTATTTCATTTGAGGTATTTTGATTCCGCATAATATATCCACGGATATCGGTCAACAAAATTTAGCTTCAATTTATAAAAGGGCAGAATTTTTTTTTTGTTCTGGAGAGTAAGATCATAGGGAATTTTTGTATTTTGTTTCGACATAAATCCTCATGAGAACAATTTTATCGCACCTACCGGAAAACTTAAGCAATAAAGGAAAAAAATTATTAATAACAGCATAAACCAAGAAACCCTTCAAAAATAGCAGAACAAAAGCCAATTTTTGGTATAAATAAAATTATTTAGTAAGGATTCGGTTGTTTTTAACTGCTTAAAAGTGAGTTAAGTCTGTTAAGTCAAGAGTTTCTTGGATTGAATATATACACACTGTAAACAATACATTTATCACACTTACCATTTATGAATAAAGGAAATACAATTTTCGACCAAGTACTGAAGAAACAACGGTTTTCCTTTTTCTTCGTATGTTAACCCACCGACTTAAAATATCAGCTTTCAGAAAGAAGCAAAACTAAGGTAACATGATTCGGTTGTTAGAAGTTAAGTTTAAAGATCGATTCAGTTCCATCCAACGCCCGGCGCCGAAACCTGGATGCAAATTTCAGTCGCTAAATAATTTTATACAGGAAGCGGAGAAGGTCTATGCTACAACAACCTTTATTTGTTCCAATCATTCATTCTGTTGATCAAAACACCACATACAAGATCACATTCGTTTAGCTGTCTCGATACATTAATTAGAGCAAAAAATGTAAAATTCATCTATAAAAGTTGTATTTTTCGCAAAAGATAAATTTCTCCTGAGTTTGAACTAAAAAATATATATTAACATTTCAAAATACAGGACAATTAGAAGGGTCTTTAGAATAATCAAGGGTCTTAACTTGAAAAAGAAACTATAGTAGGGTCTTTATAGTAAACCTTTATACTTGTTTACGTATCATTCTATAGGCTTATGCGATAGTTTATACATCTCAGTACTTCATTAACTTATATTTAGTCTAGGCGCAGGTCATGGAAAACGGCAAAGGCGCCGCGATTTTCGAAGTGCACCAACGAACGTGCACATAGCACTTCCTTTCATTAGTTTAAAAAAAGGAAAAACCAAAAAATGTCTTTATTACAATTGATATCAAAAATAACATGCCGGTGATACATAATTAAAACTAGATACGAAGAGAATGAAAATTCAGTAACGAAGGCAAACTTCAAAAACCTATTTTGTGTTTCATGTAGTGAGCAAAGAGCATAATAAAGATGTCTGTCAGGCTTCGTGATCAATTCTATTAATAAACTATGACTTACCCTAGTCGCTATTAGAGTATTTTTTTAAACAATTTTGCAGTAGCTAAATACGTTCCTATACTATTTGTCCATCAGAGATGCGCATTCAAAGTCTCATCTATCTACTGTAAGACAAATCATCGCTAGAAATCGCGGACATTGAAGTCGGCGAATTTTGATGCATCTTACATTAAGCGCTCACGAAACTTGGTAATAGCCGCTGATTCGAAAGCCTGACTTTGGGCTCATATACATCTACGATGATACACAGAAATGCGGCCTACACAGACATATATTTTGTGAAGTAGGAAAACCACTGGTCAAACATATTGCCTGATAATAAAACTGGAGCAAAAGATCTTTCAAACGATGGCTTTTGCGGCAAAATTGGAGCAAAGGCGGCTGAAATATCGTAGCTCAAAGACAGCGGATTTTGTGATATCAACGTGGACTGTCGCCGTTTGTTTACAGTATGCGATTTTTTGTGGTTTTCTAACGGCAAAGATACAAATGAAATCTAATCGGAAGGAGATGTAAATCATTTGGTGAGTTAGATTCATGTATAGTTTTATCAAATCTGCTTGCACATTTTTTCGATCACATTCAGTTTGCCGATAATCCCTGTTTATAAACTTTAAGTTTTCGGTTTTCGCCATACATTCCTCCTCTACGCCTTATAATTTTGGTCTCAAAAACTGTTCGCAGAAAACGTTCATGAATACAAATGAAATTCGAAGTCTGCACTTCAATTCTTGTACAATGTGGTTCTTAATACACCAGTCTATTGTGTTCCGCTTGCACATTTTTACATTTGTTAATTTGTCAAGAAATATTTAATAAAACATTTCATTCTCCATACATTTTCTTTGTAATCCTTGCGTTCGCTTCTACGGTCAATGTACCGCAGGACATACTATTCGCGGACTCGGAGGTCCGCGATTTCTAGAGATG
>NW_027558369.1:0-11195 GCF_052425735.1 Oculina patagonica
GGCGGATCCAGGATTTTTCAAAGGAGGGTGGCTGTTTACGAATATTTTTGTTTACTATATTGTTCAAGCCCCAGTTTTTTTATGGGGGGGGGGGGGGGGGGGGAGGGGGTTTCAGGCTTTTAGGCAATTTTTTTGAAAGAAGAAGTGCAAATTATTTTGGGTCTGAAGGTGGATTTCCACTGACGCGTAATTTTTTACGTGCGTAAAAAAATTAGAGACAATGTATGAACGGCTTGCGTACACGTTTACGCAGGCCGTTCATACATTGTCTCTAATTTTTTTCACGCACGTAAAAATTTACGCGTCAGTGGAAATCCACCATAAGGCCCATATTTAATCGGGCGTGGCCGATTTATAGTTTACCCTTTGGTCGTCCTAGACGATAGTCTCCTGTCGGCTAAAAGTGACGGGGATAGCCTGGGCCAATCGGTTTCATTTCAGTTTTGACAGTAAATCGTTGTAGGAACACTGGGTCGACTTTTGGGCTAATCTGCAATCTGGTTCTCTTCTTTGCTTCGGCGGGGGGACAGAGAAAAAAGCTTTAGGGGTAAAGTACTAATAATCACCATTGTGAAACTGTAGTTGCTTTGACAAGTTGAAGCTATTTTTGTAAATAAAAGGGGTAACGTCATTCATGTCACGAAATGTTTTTGTGGAAAACTTTGAAACTAGACGCTTTGCTGGTTTCTACAAATAGCAGTGTGATCTGGCGGTACATTTTTTTGAGGCGGACTCCACTTTAAAACTATTTTTTATATATTTAGCAAGAAGTATGTCGATTTTCACAGTTGGGCGTCAAAGTCGCCTGTCACAAAGAGTAGAATGTTTCACAACTTGGTTGGGATATATTTTAGATTTGACTAGTGACGTTTAATAGTAAGACACTTCTCAAGACGTCAGCAAAACATTGGCAATGTACAGTATTGGTGTGAACTTGAATGGAATTTTTTACGAGATCAGTAAAGCTATCGAATGAAAAGATGACTTGAAAATGAAAACTTCGAATAATTATAAATAAATATCAATTGAATTTTAGATGAGAAATTCCGGAAGTGACATCTGTGTTCAAAATAGGAATTTTTGTACAACTTAAAGTTCCGAAAAAAAAGACCACATGTTTTGTAAAAATCACAGACAAACATGATCAGGAAAACAAAACAGGCCAATGAGTTTTATTTAAGATAGAGTTTGTAAACAAGACAATGGAATCGAATTACATTTCACACGAAATTTGCATACATTTGAACTTGCAAAAAGAAGTATCTCTGCCGAGACATAATAGCGAGACCTTACATTAATAATTACTGTATTCTGATCTGATTGTTATTTTTTATGCATTAACTATTTGAAAGTGGTTCTCATCGATGAAAACAAAACGGTTTTTCATTCACTGCTTGAAGTATTTATAGACGTGAAAACATTCGCTTAATCAAATTACCTTCTGCACGAAATATTTTGTATCCATTTGTCCCGAAACTTTGAGGAAATTGAAATCTTTGTGGACAATACTGCATAAAAGCAGTTCATAGAATTGAATAAAAAGAAAAGAACCATATTGATAAAGGAAATTTTAAAACTTTATTTTGGCTCATTTTGACGAAATTCAGAATTTTCAAAGACTGCCAGCAAACGGCTGTATCTTGTCTGTCTCTAACGATTTTGCTACGGTTTCGAACGAGCTAATTTTTCAACATGATATCATGGTAGCGGGCAGAAGTCGGTTCGTTCTGAATTTTTCAATACGGTATACAAGTTACAGGTCAATATACAGACCCTCTGTACAGTAAAAGACGTTTTGGGAACAAACCATTGTGAACTTATTTTCTATGTTGATTAGTAAAAATCCTTAGTACGACATGGGGTTTTTTATCAAGTTCGTTAGTACGTTAATACTGCAAGGTGTATAACCTCAGAGAATTATTATCAAGTGTGTTTTGTTTTATTAGCGGTTTATACTCGAAGGTCTTGGTATGGGAGATCAAAATTAAGGCAAATTTCTGTTCTTATCTGATTGCTTGGCACAGATTAGTACGATACTGAATTGGTTAGGAAATGTAAACAAACGTTAAATTGAATGAGAGTAGAAAGGGAGGGACAGGTGGGGGTGAAAGGCTAAGGAGATTGAAAGGGAGGGATAATTAAAATCCATGCTTGGTTATATCACGCAACCTTTGACTTCTGTTTTTTTTTTTCTCACAAGAACAAAACTTAAGGTGGGATTCTACCTGAATTTGAATGGAACTTTAAGAGATTTAAAGAAGGGATTGAAGAAAAGAATGGAAACACCTCCAAACAGTTGACCCCCTCGCAAGAGCACTCCGGGTTGTCAGGAGACTGTTTGGCGTCCGTCCACCAATTTTTAACTTCAAATTCAAATTTTAAAATCACATTAAATCTGTACAGGCCTGCAAATGATCCCGACCCGCAAATTATCCCGGGACTGCAAATGATCCCCAAATTGGACCGCAAATGATCCCGGGACCGCAAATGATCCCAAAATTGAACCGCAAATGATCCTCGGACCGGAAACAGTCGCCTAACCGTAAAAGTTGGATATGCGCGGACTAAAGAATTTGGACAGGGGATTTTAATTTATTTAATCCATTTCTTTATTAATAATACAACAATTAGAAAAAACAATTAACGCGAGAGAATGTACCGTATTTGAACGATTTACTAAAGTAAATTCAAAACCATAACTGTATCAATATAGCTGATAAATATGCTCCGATTAGTAACCTAAAACGTGACATAAAGTTTAACAATCCAACCAACAGAAATATGAACTCTCTCCAATCAAGGGATGATTTATTTGCGGCGAAATGCTTTAAGCTGATAGCCATTCACACGCAGTCACGCAGCGTTCATAGCGACATTATAAATGTCTAGACGTAAAGTCTGGAAGAAAGTTGAGTTTTGTTGCTGATTTCTATCATATCGATCTCCGACTCTTGTTATCGAGCTACTCTCTTTCGAAATCTGTGGTTATTTTTTTCTTTGAATGTCTTCATCAAGGCACTGAAATAAATTCTGACACAGGCAACTAAAAATTCTCTCAAAAACTGACTTCATTTTCGCGTAGCTTTCAGTACAGATTAATTGACAGTAAGAAATTTGCACGTGCAAAAGTTGACAGCTCTATGCGTGCGGTATGCAAATAAATTTACCCAGAGACGCTGTAACCGTTTACTGTATTTCATTTTATATTTGCAAGAACGAATTGTGAAGGAAAATGTGTTTTCAAATAACGGTTTCAAAATCTGTCATAAACTCCAAAATTCGCACGTAGAAATTTTGTGCGCTTCCAAGGAAAAGGAGGCTCGTGTCTACCAAGGCAGCATTGTACAGGAAGTGGCTAATTAGACAGCAGAGGCGTCTTCGAAGATTCATGTTTATTTTTTAGGTGCGTTTTCTAAATGAAAAACTTAGATAGTCACATGTTAATTTTGTTATTTCGCGCGTTATTTTCACCGCTTTTAATCGTTGCGTTTTATTATGCCTGAGGCACTTGGTCTTTTATAAAAATACATCCATAGACGGTTCATAAAGTCCACGCCATTCACAGTATTCTGTTGTATCATTTACACAAATCATTTCCGGTACTGGGATCATTTGCGGTCCCGGGATCATTTGCGGGCCTGTACTCTTATTTCACCCTAAAAACAGCTTCAACGCAAGCAAAAGCACAAGCGCATTGCTTTTTGATCCTTGTGCTTGTGCTTGCAGCAAGCACAAGCACAAGGATCAAAATTTGTCCTTTTGCGTGATTGCGCTTGTGCTTGCGTCGCTAGTGAAAACCAGGTTTAACGGTTGCCATGCCATGGGCATTAGTACCACGGAAGTGCTAAAACAAGGGGATATACCTTATTGTTACTAATTTTCGCGTGTACTTAATTTCGCGAAAATTCGAGAGCCGAATTTCGCGAGTATTAATTTTCGCGATTGCAAGAAAAATTAGAGCAAAAGTGTGTCAAATTTCGCGATTTTGTCAGTGTTTTATTGACCAAGGAACTACTAAGAAACTACTGGGAATATATATTAAGGTCTGGCTCAATAGAACTACAAGGAACTTGCAAATGGAAACTTTGGTGACTGTACTAAAGAGCACCGTTTTGGCCCATGGCCAGAAATTCCGGTCAACGCCACGACGCACGCGCGAGTTTAATTGGCAATATGGCCGCCAAACACTCAAAGGAAATGTATGAGAGAAATAAAACAAAATAAAACAGAGCAAGTTCTGGCCTACCGGGAACAAGTGCCGCCCTCTTCTCGAGTTCTTGAAAGGTCCTTCGGCTATTCTGATTAGTTTTTTTTCATCAACAAATGATACTGGCCCTGCTTTTTATCGATGTTTATTTTCGAAGCTTGGCTCATACAACGCTCTATATTTCAGAGGCTTGAAATCCAATATTTGCATCCCAAGTAGATTTTGATCCGCCGTAGCAGATAACATTCGCTGAATATCCCAAGTGCCGCCCTCGTTTGAGGATAAGTTCCGTATGATGTACTATTTGGCCAATTTTCACCTTCGGTGCTGATTTCTTCGCTTTGCTTTTTGCTTTTAAAAATCTCGTAAATCGTCGAAAAGCAAACCAGGCGGCAGTCCATATTGAAATCCAAATTCCGCTGTCTTTGAACTGCGATATTTCAGCCGTCTTTGCTCCAATTTTGCTGCAAAAGCCATCGTTTGAAAGATTTTTTGCTTCATTATTTTTATCATGCAATACTTTTGACCAGTGGTTTCCCTACTTCACAAAATATTTATCTATGTAGGCCTCATTCTTGTGTCTTCGTCGATGTTTATGAGCCCAAAGTCACGCTTTTGAATCAGCGGCTATTACCAACTTTCGTGACCGCTAAATGTACGATGCATCAAAATTCGCCGAATCCGATGTCCTCGATTTCTGGCCATGCGATTTACAAGCTCGAAAGAGTATGCAGAGGAAGGGTGCTTGTCGAAAACAAGACGGAAAGATACTTTCAATGACAGAAACTTGAAGTTCTAAACATTTAAATTTTTTATTTACTTTTACTTAACAATTTGGTATTAATTTTCGCGTGTGTATTAAATTTTGCGAAATGTTTTCTTCGCGCGTATTAAATTTCGCGATTATTTCAGTTGAAATCGCGAAAATCGCGAAAATTAGTAAGAATAAGGTATAATGTAAAACTAAATCAATACCCTGCTAGTCCTGCTAGCCAAGTCGCTTCGTCTAAGGAAGATCGAAGCGAGCCTGCTTTAGCAGGGAAGTATTGCTCAAGCAGTGTGAGAGGACAGGTTATACAGTAGACGTGGAATACTAAGATCTACTGATTCGCACCAAAATATACAGAATTTTATCCCGTTCCATATTTTTTTTTCTTTGTAGCATCAGAAACACTACGGCTTAAAACCTCGATAAACAAGTCTAGGACTAATTTTCTTTCTGCTGAAAAAATAGTCAAATAAAGCTGAACTGAAGATTTTGAACCAGTTTGTTTTTGTTAGGATTTCAGCAAAGCAGTTATATTTTGCGGGAATGGGGGGGGGGGTGGGGAATTGTTAGCGGCAATGTATAGCTGGAAGAATGGTTTATTAATTTATGATAACAAAATATTTCCAAGATCCCAACAGTTTTATGGAAAAATGTTCATCCTGGAAACGCAAGAAGGATGTGAATTCTTTTCTTAAGAAAGCCAGAAAAAACTTTTATTATGGCGACAAAGACGTCAGTGAATTCGTTTAATATTCATGTGTTTAATCACGTACGTCGAAAGAAGGACATCGTCAGTGGTTTAAAACGACTAACACTTAGCAGTTCCCCTACACACTGTAGTTGCTGGTTTGTGAAGCGAGGTGAAGGAGCCGATCCAGCTAAAAAATATTCCTCTTAAATGTTAAGCAGTTATATTTTCTGGGGGCAAATTTTGTAAGCGGCAATGTATAGCTGGAAGAATGGCTTATTGATCTATGATAACAAAATATTTCCAAGATACCTTTAGTTTCAAAAAAAATGTTCATCCTGGAAACGCAAGCAAGATGTGAATTCTTTTCTTAAGAACGCCAGAAATAACTTTTATTATGACATGTATTATGGCGACAATTAATCATCAATTAATCAGGACCCGCAACGAGGGGATATTTTATGTCAACTAAAACAATACCCTGCTAGTCCTGCTAGCCAAGTCGCTTCGTCTAAGGAAGATCGAAGCGAGCCTTCTTTAGCAGGGTAGTTGAAACTATTCTGGGAAAGTCTCATGGAAGTATTATTGCTCAAGCAGTGTGAGAGGACAGGTTACACAACAGACATGGAATGCTAAGATCTACTGATTCGCACCAAAATATGCAGAATTTCTCCCGTTCTGTATTTTTGCTCTTTGTAGCATCAGAAACACTACGGCTTAAAACCTCGAAAAACTAAAAAAATGTTCATCCTGGAAACGCAAACAGGATGTGAATACTTTTCTTAACCCTTTAAGTCCTAGCAACGCATATGTGCGTGGAAAATACCAGCAGTGATTGAAAAAACTCTAGCTTTTACATATCTGGGCACATGATAGTAATGACTGCTTTTTATGGCAAAGTGATAATTTTCATAGCTTTAAAAGCCAACTAACTGACTAAAACTCTTGATTTCTGTTGCATATGGTTGTTTGTTCAGCAGCAAATCTGAAAATGCCCGTTTTCTACGTAACAGGACAACAACAAAAAACACACATCTTTGCCTCCATTTTTTTTAATGAAAAAATAATTCTGACTTCAAAAATATACATTTGCAGCAAACTTCAACCCTATTCCCTTCCGTTCACCAAGGAAATTTCCCATCAATCATTCAGCAGACTCAGCAATTACTATTCGATTAGAGCTATGCTGTGTCGAGCCACCCAATCCTGCCGGCAAAATGTTGCACCGATTGCATTCTTTGGAAGTCAGAACTCGTCCAAAATGCCTTGGCAGGTCTTGGAATCCACCCACAGAACGGCCAGAGAGACAACTTTACCAATGAACCGCCATCTTTCGATTCGAATATTTCTGGCGTTCCAATCAAGACAAAATCATCTCTCACCTCTGGTTTCTTTCAGATGCTGGCCTCTACCCACCATTCTAGCTTAATGATGCCAGCCTGGGGGCTTCTGCAGTGGAAAATGACTCGAAAAAACACTTATAAACGAAATATTCGCCAGATTCGAGCCCGTATGCTCGCTCAACAAGAAAGAAACGGTTGAATGCTGACGTCACAATGAAACTTTGAGCCCTCAGTGTTTTGAAACAGCACACATTTTTACTTGAGCTTCTTATATGCAATCACGAAATTCGACAGATTAGTTTAAGCCCAGAAAACTGCTTAAAAAATACCAGAACCTTAGGATTCTAAGGGTTAAGAAAGCCAGAAAATTTTTATTATGGCGACAAAGACGTAAGTGAATTCGTTTAATATTCACGTGTTAAAGCTTTGTGTTAAAGGTTTGTGAAGCGAGGTGAATTTCGTAAGCGGCAATCTATAGCTGGGAGAATGGTTTATTGATCTATCATAACAAAGTATTTCCAAGATACCTTCAGTTTCATGAAAAAATGTTCATCCTGGAAACGCAAACAGGATATGAAAATTCTTTTCTTAAGAACGCCAGAAATAACTTTTATTATGACATGTATTATATGCGACAATTAATCATTAATTAATCATTAAACACGTACGTCGAAAGAAGGTCATTGCCAGTGTCGACCAGTGGGTTTAAAACGACTAACACTTAGCAGTTCTTCTACACACTGGAGTTTCTGAAGCGAGGTGTACTGTGTAGGAGCTGATCCAGGCATAACAAGCTAAGCAAGGTAGGTAACCAGACTTTAAGAACCTTCTACTCTACAGGGATCTTTAATTCCACAGTACAACTCTTTAGCTGTTAACCGTCACTTTTTTTTAAAGAACGTCGCGTTTTTCCTTCGCACATTTGATTCGATTGAATCAAAAAAGTATCAGATCAGCATCGTGATTCTTCAGAAAATCCATCTTTCTGTTTGGCTGATCATTTTTTTTTCAATTTGTGCTTTCGTGCAGTGTTTCATTCACATCTTTGAAACTGTTTTAGTTTTTACTCTTTGCCTCAATGACTTTTATGGGGTTGTTTAGTTCTTGTCCTACTTCTTCATTGCCTTTGTCTTTCGAGCACACCAAGTTGTTTTAATCAGTTCGATCAGTGTTAAAATGATTTAAAATCTCTCACAGCAAATAGAAGTCTAAATTTCACTTGTGTAACGATTTACCTTTAATACTGTTCTTCGGTAAAAGACAAAGTAGACTTGATTTTTCAATTGTTAAGAAACTTAATGTGTTCGTAGCTAAGCATGACAATTAATAAGAACAGAATTATGTGAAAATAACGCGCGAAATAACAAAATTAACATGTAACTATCTAAGTTTTTCATTTAGAAAACGCACCTAAAAAATAAACATGAATCTTCGAAGACGCCTCTGCTGTCTAATTAGCCACTTCCTGTACAATGCTGCCTTGGTAGACACGAGCCTCCTTTTCCTTGGAAGCGCACAAAATTTCTACGTGCGAATTTTGGAGTTTATGACAGATTTTGAAACCGTTATTTGAAAACACATTTTCCTTCACAATTCGTTCTTGCAAATATAAAATGAAATACAGTAAACGGTTACAGCGTCTCTGGGTAAATTTATTTGCATACCGCACGCATATAGATTTTTTTTTTTTTTTTTTTGTTGTTGTTGTAAAGCGCATTAGATCATATATGCATGGATTTTTGCGCTATAGAAATGATAAAGTTATTATGTTATTGTTATTATAGAGCTGTCAACTTTTGCACGTGCAAATTTCTTACTGTCAATTAATCTGTACTGAAAGCTACGCGAAAATGAAGTCAGTTTTTGAGAGAATTTTTAGTTGCCTGTGTCAGAATTTATTTCAGTGCCTTGATGAAGACATTCAAAGAAAAAAATAACCACAGATTTCGAAAGAGAGTAGCTCGATAACAAGAGTCGGAGATCGATATGATAGAAATCAGCAACAAAACTCAACTTTCTTCCAGACTTTACGTCTAGACATTTATAATGTCGCTATGAACGCTGCGTGACTGCGTGTGAATGGCTATCAGCTTAAAGCATTTCGCCGCAAATAAATCATCCCTTGATTGGAGAGAGTTCATATTTCTGTTGGTTGGATTGTTAAACTTTATGTCACGTTTTAGGTGACTAATCGGAGCATATTTATCAGCTATATTGATACAGTTGTGGTTTTGAATTTACTTTAGTAAATCGTTCAAATACGGTACATTCTCTCGCGTTAATTGTTTTTTCTAATTGTTGTATTATTAATAAAAAAATGGATTAAATAAATTTAAATCCCCTGTCCAAATTCTTTAGTCCACGCATATCCAACTTTTACGGTTAGGCGACTGTTTCCGGTCCGAGGATCATTTGCGGTTCAATTTTGGGATCATTTGCGGTCCCAGGATCATTTGCGGTCCAATTTGGGGATCATTTGCAGTCCCGGGATCATTTGCGGGTCGGGATCATTTGCGGGCCTGTACAAATCTCCAATATTTCTTATTTGTCTAAATTTTACTAATCCTTTGAGAAAAACTATCGCCTTCCAGACATCCCCCAAAATCGTCCAAAAAATAACAAAATACTGCAAAACAAATATATATGGGATAAGTAAAGCTTTTTTGGATTCCTTGAAACGCGGCTGAAATGGTTTTCAGTGTTTTCCAGCCCTTATACTTTGGGTCAGTACTACTATTCTTCACCAGTTGCTATTACAGTAATGGTATGAAACAAATACCTTATCATTGGTCAATAAGTTACGTTGTGATCATTTTCTTGACAACAGTAGTTACCTGATTAGGAGTTGTATACTGTTCCATTAAAGTGTAAGGGCTGGAAAATACTGAAATGCGTCAGCCACCTAAAGCGTTGGAAAAATTGGTCTTCAGGTAAAACCCCCGCCTTTATTAAGTATTGTGAAAAGGCTGCACTTTGCTAAGTGTTACAAATTTATATTTTCTAGACGCCTAGTTCAATCGTTTATTTGTATTGTGCGAAATATATTTTTATAAATTGAGACCATTATGTCATTAAGTAATAATGCAATCTTGAAAACATTCCAGATTTTCATTATTAAATAGAAACACGAAAAATTCAAATTTGGGAAAACAAGCCTTTCAAAATGACGTTGCCATGATGATTTTAAGTTACTGGCACAATAACTAATCCTACCAAATTATTGCGAGATAAATTTTAGATAAACGCGCAAAGTTTGGCAGCGTTTGGTTGAATCTTGAAAAAGTTATAAGCGTCCAAAGTCAGCGCGGGCCTCAAAAGCCCTCCCCCCCCCGGCCTGAATCGGTTTAAGTGACTGTTTTTCTAGTGATTTTTACTGTACTGTACCCTGCCTTTCAAGTCAAAACAGATAGCTAATTATTAAGCGCCCGATTTTAAGCTTCTCAAGCTTCTCAAGCTTTTTGTTCATGTAGCCGTAGGCTCCATCCCCCTAGGGGGGTCTGGGGGCATGCCCCTTAAGAAAATTTTGAAAAGTTGAAGCCTCTTAGGCGTGATTTCCGCGATTCTGAACAGCTTTATACAGCTGTCAATTAAGTTATTAAACCACTGTTTTTCCTTTATAATTTAGCAAAATATTCTTTCCTCAACTTACCTTGGGTTATATTTCGGAGATAAAGACTGGTTCTCAGTTGAACAGTGATTGAAATTTAAAGTTGACAGGGCACGAACTTACAGGAAAGAACAGATATGCGGGTTTTTTTTGCTCACCCACATACGTGGAAATTTTTAGCCCTTGACAAAGTGGCCTGGGGACAACTTTGGCGACTTTGCTTGCTTGTGAAATCGCTTTGATGCGAAAAACGGTAAGAAAACTCACTAAAAAAGATGTAAATGGAGAAGAAAATCATTCCAGCAAGGCTAAAACAACTCTTGAAAACTGAAAGGAATCTAAATTTTTAAAATTATACTCACATGTTTTGCTTCATTAAGCCAGAAGTTCGTAAAACAGGCTGTCGAAAATCTCCTATTTTGGAAAAATGGCCGTCCTTAACTTTGAACGGTCGCCTGACTATGAATGGTGGATGGAAATTGTCCTGATTATTTTTCTATTTTAAAAGTTTGTTTTCATTTTTCTGGTGGATCAAGGGGGGTGGCTAGCCACCCAATCCACCCCCCTGGATCCGCCCCTGC
>NW_027558370.1:0-11177 GCF_052425735.1 Oculina patagonica
TTGATTTTCTAGTGATATATCTACTAAATATATTGCAGTGCATTTTTCATGTTTTTTTTTTTTTTTTGTCAGATGTGTGAACATTAATTGTACTAAGTACTAAGTGGCAATTACAAGCATGTGCGAATATTCATAAGAAAGTAAACAGTTTGTGTAATCAAGGAAACATTGTTAGTTTCAGGGAGTATAATTTTTTTACACGAAGAAACAATCCATACTCCCTACTGATCAACATTTGTTTTATTCTGCTCCCAAGTGCTTTGTGTTAGTATATATGGCAGTCCAACCATTTGCATTGAGAAAACAAGAGCTGCTATCTGTTCTGATACCTTAGAGATACCAACACACAACACAAATTCCTGGAAAATGGGTGCTTCAAAACCAAGTCATCTATTAAAATTCCCATCACAAATAAATGAAAATGAATTACGAAGATACATGGTTTCAGCCAAACAATTGTTGTGTGAACAACAATTTTGTGTATTTGTTTCTTTTTTCTTTGTCTATGCTAATTTTCCCTCGAAGCCTCATCAGCATCACTTTTTTACTTTAATTTACAGAGATGGAAACACCACTGGAAAGACTATTCAGCATCCTGGGAGATTTAGGGGAGCAGGGATGGCGCAGTGGTGAGAGCGCTCGCCTCCCACCAATGTGGCCCGGGTTCGATTTCGGCCCGGTGCCATACATATGTATGTGGGTTGAGTTTGCCAGACTATTGTGCACAGCAGTACCAACCTGCATTTAAGTAAGCCAAGGTGGTTGGCTTAAGGATAGCTCATTTAGTATATTATGTGGTTGATAACTTGATTGTACTATTCTTTACAATGTTCACTTTTGAGAAATGTTCAATAATATTTTTCATTGTGCACAAAATTACCTTACTTTACAGAAAGAATAATATTTTAAACAGTTAAATATTTTCAATTGTCACTTTTTGCATTTTTAAATCGTGTCCTCAAAGTAGTAAGGGATTCTTACCAAATTTTTTTAATTTTGACACTCAAATAAAATTTTCATTCATTCATTATTCATACCCCTACCTTTTTTAGATGAGAAAGAGTTCTTGTAACAATGTGGTTTTCTAAATGTATTGATGTGCACTTTTTCACAATTTTTGTTTCAAAGTGTAAACATTCATTAAAAAACGTTTTTAGTAAACTAATAAATGTAAAAAAGTAAAAATTCCAAAACATGAAAATTATATAATGGAAATCAACTTAACTACAAGTACACAATGTATGATTACTAATCAAGGCTACTGCCTAAGGAGAAAATCAATGTACATGAAGCAGGAAAATCCAGTTCAATTAATATGTCAGTAATCAAGGTTAAAAAAGAAGCAATAATTAAGCACGTCTATTTTTCCTTGTAAACACTTTAATTAAGTTATGATCTTATCTTTGTTACATTATAACCAGTTGACAAAAATAGAACAGAAAAATTAAGTTGTGAAAACACTTCAAATTACTAAACTTATCAAATAAGTTGTTTATAAAATAAATATAGTAACAAAAGCAATTCATTTTATTCAAACTGATTATCTGAGCAAGCAAAAGCACTGAGGTTTCTAGCACAAATATTTGCTAGTCACGGATCAATGCCCGAGAATGCTCCTCATTATAAACGTGAAAACATGAAACAGTTCGTTGAAAATAACAACAACCTAAGTCCACAAAAAAGCGGCAGCAGATATGAAATGTCACATGAAAAGAAAGAGGCATACATTTTATGTTCCTACTAAAGTTAAGGGTTCAATGCTTTACAGCTTAAGCTGAATTACATGTAAAACGCGACACAATATTTGGCATGTTCTTTTACGTAAGTTTGAGCCTGTTGGAAATGTTTTTGTCTCAAGCTTTTGCAGATTAAAATTATTTCAGACTTGATTCATGACTGCAGTAGCTAACAGATTGATTTCACTTTTGTATCCGTAAATGTTTTTCTCAGATTCACTTCGAAACTTCTCTGAAATGTCAACGAAGCAAACGAAATGTAAACCAGAACATAATACCATTTTTCCATATTTGGAAGTTAGGCCCAGTCCTAATGACTTGAAAACGAATGGTTTTCGAAGTTGCTGAATTTTGCAAAGACACGCTACGTACTTGATACGCTAAATGCGAACAATTTCAGCGTTTCCGTTTTAAAATGAAGCAGTTATTGTTTTTAATGGGATTTTTTATGCCAATGAAACAAGGTTACAAGGAAATTGAAGTCAAAAGATGGGAGTGGAAGATCAATGTTTAGGCGCCCATGCGGGCTCCTTGAACAAAAATTTAGTCGCCCGCGCTCGTAACTTAGGCGCCTCTGGCGACCAGGCGCCCGTTAGGCAGCAGCCTTGCTAATTATATTAATTTATTTATAATGATAATTTATTGATGGTAAATCCATTTATATGTGAAAAGTAAAAGTAATGCTTGTTAGGCTTGGAGGCCAGTAGAAATGTAGTCTTTGTTTTGTAAATTTTTTACCAGTCACAAGCCTTTAACTTCATTGATTTTTGTTCTTAAGAAGGAAAAAGGAACACAAAACAAATGAAAAGAACCGAATTGAAATGTAAATAGTTTTCTAATGTAATTTATTCAATGTATAGTGTAAATAATTGTCGTATATAATGTGTATAATGTTAATATTTTCCTGCATATAGATTCGCTTAAGCGTAGCGTAATCGTGACACATTTATTTCAGCCAGTCAGTCCACATGAAAGACCATTGTGCACAGCAGCAACAACCTGCATTTAAGTAAACCAACGTGGTTGGCTTAAGGATACAGTGTTGCTCAATTGGTGAGAAGCATATTGTACATGGTGCTCCTAAAACAATAAGTGAAGATAAAGAAAGGAAGAAAAGAAGGAAAGGAAAGGGAGGGTGCAGGAGAGATAAAGTATTACACTAAAAGGGGGAAGATGAGATCCATTCTGATTAAGCTTTATGTACTTTGACAGGAAAAACAAACTCCCAGCAAAAAAGACTGGAAAATGGCAGCTTCAGAACAAAATCCTGCCATGAATTTCCAATTTACCTTCTGCCGCTGGATCTGCAACTTCAAATGTGGGCCAGGCTTTTTTCGATCTTTTCAGACCGGGGGTGGGGTGGATTATGCACCGCCCCTGTTTCGTGTTTCGACCAAAAACTTTTAACCGAAGGTGTCAGGGTCCATGATCAGTCATTGCTCGTTTTATAATGTTAAACAATCGAATAATGTATATCCAGAATAGTTTGCTTTTTCCGCCCGCTTTTTACTCTGTGACAACCTTTGGGCATGATCCTATATAATATCAGCCGCATGGAGAGCTTAACTTTCTACAATATATATATTTTTTTCTTTTTTCCATTAGAAGTGAAAAAACTCAAAAAGGAAGCCGTACAACCGCAGCCATGCCCATTTTGCCAAAGAGGTTTGTAGAAAGTAGAAATTACCCGATAGTAGTTACCTGATAAAGAGTTGTAGTGTTGTTGTATTTAAGTGTTATGTCTGGAAATACCGAAACGTTACGGTACGGCCTTCTGGTGAAGGAGAATAGGCTTCACTTAAGTTTGCTAAGTTTAAAAAGTTTATTTTCTAGTTGTCCAGCTATTGTTGGATCGTTTATTTCTATTTTGCGAAATGTATTTATAAATTGAGACTATTATGTCATTAAGTAATAATGCAATCTTGAAAACGTTCTAAATATTATGTTATGCGCATTTATACAGCTCATGCAAACCGTGTGACTTATGCAAACCTAGGTGTTAGGGTTACTTAAGTAACCGTTTCGTGGTTTTTGTTGTACTGAGCCCTGCCCTTTACCTTGTCAAAAATTTGCCCAAAATTCCACAAGAAACGTCTAAATGTCTGGATAAGTATATTGTAAGAAAACATCTTATAAAGAGAAAAAAGCACTAAGAATAGTTGAAACAACGAAAGAAATTGAAAAATTGAATTACAATATTTACAGTATTCTAACTTGTTTCTTGTTATTTGTTTATAACCAGTGTCCAGTCCTCCGCCTCTAACATCTACGAGGAACGAGGAAAATAGTTTTGAAGGTAACGATGAATAGTTTTCCTATGGGTTACAGTTTACACAAGCTTTAAAGTTCTTTATATTACACCATGCCAGTTCGAAGCTTTACCCCTTATTTTTTCCAGGCTTGCAAAATATCATTCATATGCATGATTGATATTCCGAACATTGTTTTTAAGGTTGAAATATTCCTGAAACGGTTAACTTAACCGTAAAATAGGTAGTGGGATAATACAAGCTACTACTTTGTATTACAATGTAAATGTTATCCTTTCGCTTAAGTTAGAGTGGAGGGTCACTTTAAGAGAATTCATGTTTATACTATATTTTACTTTTGTTCTTTTGCAGACACGTTAGAGTGGGATTTATCTGCAGTTGTGCCATAAAGGCAATGGAGTTTGGTTGTACGTCAAGTGTGTAAGTCAAGTCATTCAGTCATTGTTATGCGCTCTTTTTAGCCCATGCCTATTTTTCACTGTTGCCATATAGAAAAAAAGATCAAAATACAATCAACTAATATTAAAGCAAAAGTCATAGACAGTTCCGTAGATATCAAGTCGTTCTTAATTCAACAGGTGCTATGAGAAAAAGAAAGGCGAAAAAGAAAAAATGACAGCCTCCTTGATATCCTACAAAAAACTGAAATGACGATGATCTTATCGATGTCCTTCACCAAGGAATAATGTGGTTTATGTTTCGAATTTGCAATTGTCCTCACAAACAAATACCAGTAGGCTCCCAATTGTTTAGTGGAGCCGACCATTTTAAGTGAAGAACACCAATTAAGTGTAATACGATTTTTTCTCACTGCCTTTTATCTTATGCGCCACTTTGCACATGGTTCCTCCAACGCATGGAGCAAGGAGTATGGATTAAAGCGTAGGGCATGGCTTTGGTTTTCTAAATGTATCGAAGTGCAGTTTTTCATATTTTTTTTTTTGATTTTTAAACATTGATTACCTTTTACGCTTTCAATAGATTTTTCTCTTCCATTTGTTGTTCAATTATGTACAGGTTAATTTGCTAAGCTCCAAGCCTTGTCTGAGTATCACTTTTATTTTTCACATAAATGAATATTTGTTTGTAACAAACTACACTTTCATTTGTTGTTGTTCACGCTAATGTCCCTCCTCGTCAAGATTTTTTTTGCTTTTCATATTCTCTACTCTACTTGGAGAATTCTGTAATGTGTTGGGACACATCAATGAAGAATTGGGCCAGGGGGAAAGGGGGGGGGGAGAGTGAGTGAGCAAGCAAGCGAGTGAATGAGTGAAGGAGTGAGCGAGTATGGAAGGGAGGGTTAGAGAAGATTGAATGGCTGTCAAACGCCAATAAATATTATGTAAATAACTTAAAACACGACTGACAAAATCCACAAAGATAAAGGATGAAATCCTTCAAGATAACGATGAATACCTTTTTCAAAGGTTGTTTGAATGTTTTTCTTTTAGTTATAAACCTAGATTTCGCATCGAGCTTCCGACTCACATAGTGCCAAACACCCATCTTGGAGAAGCTACAAGGAGGTAATGGGACACTGAAAGGGAATAAGACACTGATGGAGAAAGGAAGAAGAAAGGGAATGGGACACTGAAACTAATGATAGCAGAGACAAATGACTATGCCACACAAGAATTTCAACTCCAGTTTCCACCGCCTGCTAAGGTTGTGGTGCATAAAGTGGGAATAATGAGCGGTCAATACAAAAACAAATTGGGAGGTGGAAGGCGGATGTACATGTGGGGAATGTGCAGCTTGCACATTTTTCCAACTGATTGCATGCTCCAACCTTTTTCAGACAAAGGTTGCTGTCTTAATTTCCATGTAACTTTTCTATTTTATTACTTTTACTATTTCTACCAAGATTCAGTCATGGTTAGTCCTTGTTATTAATTTCCAACAAATTCTACTACATGATGTTCAAAAAACGTTTCCTGGTTGATAGATTTCGCCACACCTTGCAAAAGCAATAAAGAATCAAACCGGAAGGCAACTAGGAAAGTACACGAAGAAAAAGGATAGGGGAGGAAGGAGCTAAAATAAAAAAGGGCGAGAAATGTATGCATCATAACAAACTGACAGAGGTACCAACAAGTATTAACAAGCTGAGAAATCTCAAAGTGCTGAGGTTATACAGCAACCAGCTGAGTGAACTACAGCACCAGAAACTCACCCCCAGTTTCCAGGTCCAGCTAAGGTTGCGGTGCATAAAGCGGGAAATTACAAAAAGGCCATCACAAAAGCGATGGGGGAGGTAAGTCGATTTTATTAGATCTTTACCTCCTATTTTGCATTATTTTTTGATTGTGAGTTTAACTGTGCACATACAGTGTAACATTATGTCATGCAATCTTTTAGCGTGTCTAATTCAAGTTCCACTTTGTCGTCAGCATCAACGTCATTGAGTGGCGGTGTCCACGTCAAGTTCTGTGCTAACACCATCCTCGGTTATCAAGTGTGTTGCTTTCTTTCTGATGTAAGCACTAGAAAATCACCCCCCGGTGCATGAAGCGGGAATAACAAAAAGGCCATCACAAAAGTGATGGGGGAGGTAGGAGATGGGCTTGGGAAAAGTGCAGCTTGCACAATTTTTTTCCAGCCGATTTCTTGCTCCGAGTTTTTTTTAGACAAATGCTGCTTTATTGATCTAACTCATATGTATCAAAAGCCTATTAAATGTTATTTTGGATGAATGTGCCATGTGATTTTGTTCATTAAATGCAACTAAAAACCAAAAAACGGTGATCTGCACCATCTCATCAGCATTGAAGGTGGCCCCTCGATCACCAACAATCAATCAATCACAAAGGTGGCCCTACAATCACCTTTCATGCTGCCAATTACCCCCAGAAGTGTTAGAACTGCGACAATTTTTTTAGACAAGCAACAACCACTTCCAGCCGGCTTTAGTATGATAGATTACTCAAGAAGTAATTACAGTTTGATTTTCTAGTGATATACCTACTAAATATATTGCAGTGCATTTTTTCATGTTTTTTTTTTCCAGATGTGTGAACATTAATTGTACATATACTACTAAGTGTCATTTACATGCATGTGCACTTTTTCGCTATTTTTGTTTTTTAAGTGTTAACATTGATCACATCTTCGTTCTGTAAAATTTTTGTACTGTCACAAGCTTTAACTTTATTGATTTTTGTTCTTAAGAAAGAAAAAGGAAGACCAAACCTATCAAAAGAACCGAGTTGTATAATATTAATAGCTTTTTTCAAATAATAGTTTATTATATTATTTATTTAATGTATACTGCAAATACTTTTCATATATAATGTCATTATGTGTATGCTAATATTTTTCTGTATATAGATTTCATTTAGCGTAGTGTAATCATGACATTTTTATGTCGGTCAGCCAGTGCTAGTGATCAAGTGGGTGAGTGAGAGTGTTAGTAACTGAAGGAACGTGCGTGCGTGTGAGTGAAAGGCAGCGTGCGTGTGAGTGAAAGGAAATTGGTCATAAATAATTAAACCCACAAGGGTATTAAAATTACATTACTGACACAATATTTACTGGATAATGTTTTTAGGTAGAACAATTCGCACGAATTGTTACCAAAAAACATGGGGAATGGGTTTTTGTTTTACGCCGGAAAGTGCTTAATCAAACGGGATTGATGCAGCATCAGATTGGGCGAGGTAAAATAGTAGAAGCATTTTACATAGTTGGTAAATTACTGAAAACGTTTGAAGAAGGATTGCAAAGCATTACTTTTACTTTTCACACAAATGGATTTACCACCAATTATCACAAACAAATACCAGTATGCTCCCAATGTTTCAGTGAAGCTGGCCATATTTTCAAGTAAAGAACACCAATTTAGTGTAATGAGATATTTGCTCACCGCCTTTTAGCTTATGCAAGTGGCATATTACACATGGTACCTGCAAGCAGAGGTCATGGCTTCGGTTTTCAAAATGTATTGATGTGCACTTTTTCATATTTTTTGTTTTCTAATTGTTAAAATTGATTCCATTTTACGCTTTCAATTTAAGACACTTCTCTTCCATTTGTTGTTCTTTCATGTGCATGCTACATTTCTACTGGCCTCCAAGCCTAAGCAGCAAAATTGCGTTACTGACACAATCTTTACTGGATAATGTTTTGCAGGTTGATGAGTTTGCAAGAGTGATCTAAAAAAAACCCAGAAGGAAGCTGTTTTTGCCTTCAGGCAGAAAATCTTTAAAGAAAAATTAGCTACTTTCGCTATTGATGAGAAAGCGTTGAGGGCAAGAATGCACTTCGCAAAAACTTCTCTTTTCTGGCCTTCAGGCCAAAAATCTTGAAGAAAAAGATTCCTACCTAAAGTACGTATTAATTGCGTATTAAACTGACACAATCTTTACTGGATAATGTTTTGTAGGCTGATAATTTTGCAAGGGTCGTTTACAAGAGGAACGGCCAGAAAGACCCTGTCCTGGCCTTCAGGCCAAAAGTCTTGAAAAAAAAAGATTCCTACCTTTGATGTAGAGGAAAAAGCATTGCGGGCAACAATGAAATTCGAAAAAATTGATAAGTCGCATATCGTACATGGTGCTCCTGAAACAAAAAGTGTAGATTACAAAAGCACAAGACTTTTTTTTCTCATGGACAGATAAAACAAATTAAATTCTTTAAATTCTTTTCAAAACTTCTGTGGAGAGATTACTCAAAGAATAATAATGTGTGTTTATTTTTTTTTCAAACATGTACTTTTGTTTTGGATGTGTGAACATTGATTATCTTTACTTTCTTAATTGACCTTTTTCATCCATTTGATTTTCTTATGTGTACTTCTTTTAAAACAACAATACACATTTTAGTGTAAAATATCTTGAACTTACAATGCCAATATTATTTTTTTAAGTTGACTAGACATTTTTACCACCATTGTATTGAAGTAAAGTACACCTCATTATGTTTTTTAATTTTAAGTGTCTGAGTACTATAATGTCAATTGCAAGCTATTCGTTTTTTTTTTTTAATAATTAAATTTTGTTTAAAATTGAAGACCTTAGATGTCAATTATTACTTTGTAAGACACTGCCCCTTCTAATGGAATAATTTTAACTAAGTTATAAGAATTTTTTCCTGGATAATTGTAAAAAATATCGATTCAAATCACTGAAACCCTTTATTCAAAAAGATTTTGTCAATACTTATACATGTGCTACCCAGTGCTGTTTTAGAGACACCTGGTAATGAACAAGCTTTGGCCAATGCATGAATTCTTTTACAAACATTTAGTACTAAATAATGATGCAATTTTTGTTTTTGAAGTGAGTTAGTGAGTAAGTAAGTAAGTAAGTAAGTAAGTAAGTAAGTAAGTAAGTAAGGAAGTTAGAACTAAAGCATGGAAGTATGCTAAGCCAGTAGCCAAATGTTAAGGAAGCCAGATAAACGTTACACTGACAATTTGTTACTGGATTGTGCTCAAACTGAAACAACTTTTCCAGGTCAGCGAATTCGCCAGAATAGTCCATGTTGAAGGACAGTGTAAATACTTGTTGTATATAATGTGTATAATCTTTTGTTAATATTTTTCTGTATAAAGATTTGATTTTGCATAGCGTAATCCTGACACTTTTATGTCAGCCAGTGAGTGCTAGTGAGCAAGTAAGAAAGCAAGACGGTGAGTGAGAGAGAAAGAATGTGCCTGTGAGTGAGTGAATTTGGTTTCATGTACTGTAAGTCTGCATTTGACCTGGTGGCTCATTTGGCAAGCACTTAAAGCTCCAGTTTTGACAACAGGATGAGTATTAATTTTGTTCTCTCCACATGTACGACCATTGGGCGCAGCAGCAACCTGCATTTAAGTAAAGCTCATTTAGCATATTATGTGGTTTATAGTTTGTTTGGACGAGTTGCTTTAAGTCTAAACTAAAGCTTTGTTGTTTGAAAATAAGCACAATGAAATAGAAAGTGGAGCCAGTGGAGCTGGCCATATTTTCAAGTAAAGAACACCAATTTAGTGTAATGAGATGTTTGCTCACCGCCTTTTAGCTTATGCAAGTGGCATATTGCACATGGTACCTGCAAGAAGGTCATGGCTTCGGTTTTCAAAATGTATTGAAGTGCACGTTTTCATATTTTTTGTTTTTTGATTTGTTTACATTGATTCCATTTTACTCTTTCAATTTAAGACACTTCTCTTCCATTTGTTGTTCTTTCTTAATATTAGTTTTAATTGTTAAAGACATAGAGTTCAGTAGATAACAAACTGTTTATTCAACAGGTGTTAGAGGTGGAAAAAAGATAAAAAGGAAAGACGATGGGTTGATAGACAAGAAGAGACGATGACTTGATCCATGCCTTCACTCAGGAAAAAAATTCTGAAATGTAGTTCAGAAACTATACGGTCCTGTTTCCAATTTCCTCACAAACAAATACCAGTATGCTCCCAATTTTTCAGTGGAGCTGACCATATTTTCCAGTAAGGAACACCAATTTAGTGTAATATGATATTTGCTCAATGCCTTTTAGCTTATGCAAGTGGCATATTGCACATGGTACCTGAAAGACATGGAGCATATATTTAAGCAGAGGGCATGACTTCAGTTGTCCAAATGCATTGAATGAGCAATACTTCCCTTTTTTGTTTGTTTTTTAATTTGTTAACATTGATTCCATTTTACGCTTTCAATTTAAGACACTTCTCTTCCATTTGTTGTTCTTTTGTGTGCATGCTACATTTCTACTGGCCTCCAAGCCTAAGCAGCAAAATTACGTTACTGACACAAGCTGTTTTTGCCTTCAGGCAGAAAATCTTTAAAGAAAAATTAGCTACTTTCGCTATTGATGAGAAAGCACTGAGGGCAAGAATACACTTTGCAAAAACTTCTCTTTTCTGGCCTTCAGGCCAAAAATCTTGAAGAAAAAGATTCCTACCTAAAATACGTATTAATTGCGTTTTAAATTGACACAATCTTTACTGGATGTTTTGTAGGCTGATAATTTTGCAAGGGTCGTTTACAAGAGGAACAGCCAGAAAGACCCTGTTCTGGCCTTCAGGCCAAAAGTCTTGAAAAAAAAGATTCCCACCTTTGATGTAGAGGAAAAAGCATTGCGGGCAACAATGAAATTCGAAAAAATTGATAAGTCGCATATTGTTCATGGTGCTCCTGAAACAATAAGTGTAGATTACAAAAGCACAATACCTTTTTTTTTCTCG